>NW_024081252.1:799714-870968 GCF_003009895.1 Hyaena hyaena | reverse complement strand
CCAGGCTCTGAGCTGGCAGTCAGCACAGAGCCCGACGCGGGGCTCGAACCCACGAACCGCGAGATCATGACCCAAGCGAAAGTCGGACGCTTAACCGACTAAGCCACCCAGGCGCCCCAAAAGTGATTCATTTCTATACAGGGTTAGAAAAATAACCTGGGGACCCTGGTTTGAAACCCAGCCCTGCTGTTCTGTCTATAAAATAAAGAAATGGAACTATTCTAGTGGTTTCCAGGCCTGGCTGTGCATCAGAATCTCTTGTGGGTCAAGTGAAGCTAAAGACACTGGATGCTACCCCAGGCTTAGCAGGTCACAGTCCCCTGGGATGATGGATGCCCAGTGCAGCTGCATTGACAGCCAGCTCACCAGGTGATTTGACTGTGCCCCTGATTTAGGAGGGCCCTTCCAGCTATAACCCCCCATGCAGTGAATTCAGAGCAGGATTTGGAGCCTGGGTTAGGAAAGTGATCACATGATAGCTCTGGTCATGTGCTAACTGGGCTTCCATGAGGCCAGGGTCCCAGGCCCTGGTCCAAACCCTGATTCAGGGATAGCACCAAGGCCCAGAGGAGATCAAGGGTGAGCCCACTGTGCCAGACATGAGAGCACAGCCCAGTTGTCCTAATTTTCAGTTCCAATCTTCCCAACTGAGACAGAGAATATTATTTTGGCTGTTGAAGAACTTCAAATGGATCATACACTAAGTTATTTTTTGTGTCTGGCTTCTTTGGTTCAATATAATAATTTGCAATCATCCATGTGGTTGGATACACCAGTTTGCTCCTTTTGTTGCTCTGTAGGGAGTCTGTTGTACAACTCTACCACGATTTGTTTATCCCTTCACCTGTTGCTGACATTTAAGTTGTTTCTAATTGATAGTATTATGAATAAAAACACTGTGAAGCATTCTCATTGTTTTTCTGGGTGAATGTTTCTGTTTCTTTTGGGTAAATACCTATGAGTGGAATTGCTGGACATAGGACAGTTGCCTGTTTACCTTTGTAAGAAGCAGCTTCTCAAAGTGGTTGTATACTTCATATTCCTTCCAGCAAGGAGTGCGTTCCAATTGCTCATCTCTTCCCCAATACCTGGTATTGTTCCTGTTTTTACTTTTTGTCATTCTGGGGAATGTAGTTTTTAATTTTGTTTTGTTTTGTTGATGGCATTTTTTTTCTTTTCAAATTTTTATTTAATTTCTGATTAGTTCAGGCACCTGGATGCTTCAGTCAGTTAAGTGTCTGACGCTTGATTTCACCTCAGGTCATGATGTCAGAGCCCTGAAGTCAAGCCCCACATTGGGCTCCATGATGAACAAGCAGCCCGCTTAAGATTCTGTCTTTCCTTCTGCCCCTCTCCCACTTGCACACACATGCACTTGCTCTCTCGCTCTCTCTCTCTCAAATAAAAATAAGTAAGTAATTTTTAAAAATAAAAATAGGGGCACCTGGGTGGCTCAGTTGGTTAAGTGTCCAACTTCAGCTCAGGTCATGATCTTGTAGTCTGTGGGTTCGAGCCCCGCTTTGGACTCTGTGCTAACAGCTCAGAACCTGGAGCCTGCTTTGGATTCTGTGTCTCCCCCTCTCTCTCTGCGCCTCCCCTGCTCACACTCTTGTCTCTATCTATCAAAAATGAATAAATGTTAAAAAATTTTTTTAATAAAATAAATTCTAGATAACATACAGTCATTATTGGTTTCAGGAGCAGAATTCAGTGATTCATCACTTACATACAATACTCAGTGCTCATCATAACAAGTACCCTCCTTAATGCCCATCACCTATCTAGCCCATCCCCTTCCTCTCACCCTTCATCAACCCTCAGTTTGTTCTCTGTCTTTAAGAATCTCTTACAGTTTGTTTCTCTCTTTTTTCTTTTTCTCCCCCCCATATGTTTATTTTTCTTAAATTCCACATATAAGTGAAATCATGTAGTATTTCTCTTTCTCTGGCTCACTTAATTCACTTAGCATAACACACTCTAGCTCCATCCACATTGTTGCAAATGGCAAGGTTTCATTATTTTTTAATGAAAATGGCTGAGTAATATTCCGTTGTATATAATATATCACATCTTCTTTATCCATTCATCTCTCAATGGACATTTGGGCTCTTTCCATAATTTGAGTATTGTTGATAATGCTGCTATAAACATTGGGGTGCATGTACCCCATAAAACCTGTATTTTTGTATCCTTTGGGTAAATACCAGTGCAGTTTCTGGGTCATAAAGTAGTTCTGTTTTTAACTTGAGGGACCACCATACTGTTCTCCAGAGTGGCTACACCAGTTCCCACCAACAGTGCAGAAGGGTTCCCCTTTCTCCACATTCTCACCAAAACCTGTTGTTACTTGTGTTGCTAATTTTACACATTCTTATAGGTGTGAGATGGTATTTCATTGTGGTTTTGATTTGTCTTTCCCTGATGACATATGATGTTGAGCATGTTTTCATATCTCTGTTAGCCACCTGGATGCCTTCTTTGAAAAATTATCTATTCATGTCTTCTGGCCATTTCTTAACTGGATTATTTGTTTTTGGGGTGTTAAGTTTAATAAGTTATTTATAGATTTTGGATACTAATCCTTTATCCAATATGTCATTTGCAAATACCTTCCTCCATTCCAGGGGTTGCCTTTTAGTTTTATTGATTGCTTTTTTTTTTACTCTGCAGAAGCTTTTCGTTTTGCAGTCCCAAAAATTCATTTTTGTGTTTGTTTCCCTTGCCTCTGGCAACATGACTAGTAAGAAATTACTGTGGCCAAGGTCAAAGAGGTCCCTGCCTGTGTTCTTCTCTAGGATTTTGATGGTTTCCTGTCTCACATTTAGGTCTTTCATCTATTTTGAATTTATTTGTGTGTCTGGTGTAAGAAGGTGGTCCAGTTTCATCCTTCTGCATGTTGCTGTTCACTTTTCCCAGTGCCATTTGTTGAAAAGACAGTCTTTTTTAACTGGATAGTCTTTCTGCTTTGTCAAAGATTAGTTGACCATATAGTTGTGGACCCATTTCTGGGTTTTCTGTTCTGTTCCATTGATCTGTTTTTGTGCTACTACCATACCATCTTGATGACTATAGCTTTGTAATATAGCTTGAAGTCTGGAATCATGATGCCTCCAGCTTTGCTTTTCTTTTTCAGGATTACTTTGGCTATTTGGGGTCTCTTGTGGTTCCATGCAAATTTTAGGAGTGTTTGTTCTAGCTCTGTGAAAAATACTGATGGTATTTTGATAGAGATTCCATTAAAATGGAGATTGCTTTGGGTAGTAAGTCAGGGAAGGCCAGAGAGAGTGGGAGACAGAGAGAGAGAGAGAGAGAGAGAGAATGAGACAGATAGAGAGAGAATCCCAAACAGGCTCTCCACTGTTAGCGTGGAGCCCAGCACAGGGCTTGAACCCATGAACCAGGAGATCATGACCTGAGCCAAAATAGAAAGTCAGACATTTAACCGACTGAGCCATCCAGGTGCCCCCAGAGCATAGATCTGTTACCTCTTTGGTTAGGTTTATTCCTAGGTACATTATGGGTTTTGGTGCAATTATAAATGAGATCTAGTCCTTGATTTCCTTTTCTGCTGTTTCATTATAGTGTATAGAAATGCAACATATTTCTGTAAGTTGATTTTATATCCTGCAACTTTGCTGAATTCATGTATTGGTTCTAGCAATTTTTGCTGGAGTCTTTCAGGTTTTCTACATAGAGTATCATGTCACCTGCAGATAGTGAAAGTTCAACTTCTTCCTTGCCAGTTTGGATGCCTTTTATTTATTTTTTGTTGTCTGATTGCTGAGGTTAAGACTTCCAGTACTTTTAAATTGTAGTGGTGAGAGGAGACATCCCTGTCTTATTCCTGACCATAGAGGAAAAGGTCTCAGTGTTTCCCCATTGAGGATGGTATTAGCAGTGGGTCTTTCATATATGACCTTCATGACGTTGAGGTATGTTCCATCTATCCCTACTTTATTGAGGGTTTTTATCAAGAATTGATGCTGTATTTTGTTAGATGCTTTTTCTATATCTATTTAGAGGATCACATGGTTTTTATCCTTTCTTTTATTAATTGGTGTATCACATCAATTGATATGAGAATATTGAACCACCCCTGCAGCCCAGGAATAAGTCCCACTTGATTGTAGTGAATAATTCTTTTCATGTACTGTTGGATTCAATTTGCTACTATTTTGTTGAGGATTTTTGCATCCATTTTCATCAGGGATATTGTTCTGTAATTCTCCTTTTTAGTCTGGTTTTGGAATGAAGGTAACGCTAGCCTCATAGAAGGAATTTGGGAGTTTTCCTTCCACTTCTATTTTTTGGAACAATTTGAGAAGGATAGGTATTAACTCTTCTTTAAATGTTTGGTATAATTCCCCTGAGAAGCCATCTGCCATGGACTTTTGTTGAAAGATTTTTGATTACGGATTCAATTTCTTTGCTTGTTATGGGTCTATTCAAATTTTCTATTTCTTTCTGTTTCAGTTTTGGTAGTTTCTATCTTTGTAGTAATTTGTCCATTTCTTCCATATTGCCCAGTTTGTTGGCATATAATTTTTCATAATAATCTATGATTATTTGTATTTCTGTGGTGTTGGTTGTGATCCCTCCTCTTTTATTCATGATTTTATTTACTTGGATATTTTCTTTTTTCTTTTTGATAAGTCGGCTAGAGGTTTATCAATTTTATTAATTCTTTCAAGAAACCAGCTCTTAGTTTTTTTGATCTGTTCTACTGGTTTTTTGTTTGTTTCTCTATCATTTATTTCTTCTCTAAACTTTATCATTTACCTTCTTTTGCTTGCTTTAGGCTTTATTTGCTTTTCCTTTTCCAACTCCTTTAGGTGTAAGGTTAGGCTTTGTATTTAAGACTTTTCTTGCTTCTTGAGGTAGGCCTATATTGTAATATACTTCCCTCTTAGGACTGCCTTTGCTGCATCCCAAAGATTTTGGACTGTCATGTTTTCATTTTTACAGCCTTCCGTGTACTTTTTTATTTCTTCTTTAATTTTCTGATTAACATTAATTCTTTAGTAGGATGTTCTTTATCCTCCATGTATTTGTGGTCTTTCCAAATTTTTTCTTGTGGCTGACTTCACGTTTCATGGCATTGTGGTGTGAAAATATGCATGGTATGATCTCCATCTTTTTGTACTTGTTGAGAGCTGATTTCTGACCCAGTATGTGCTCTGTTCTGAAGAACGTTCCATGTGCACTCAAAACGAATGTGTATTCTGCTGCTTTACTATGAAATGTTCTCTTAATACATCTGTTAAGTCCATTTAGTCCAGTATGTCATTCAAAGCTATTGTTTCCTTGTTGATTTTCTGGTTAGATGATCTGTCCATTACTGTAAGTGGAGTGTTACAGTCCCCTACTATTATAGTATTATTATCAATGAGTTTCTTTATGTTTATTTTTTAACTGATTTATATATTTGGTGGCTACCAAGTTGGGGACGTAAGAATTTACAATTGTTAGGTCTTCTTGATAGATAGACCCCTTAATTATGATGTAATGGATTTCTTCATCTCTTGTTACCGTTTTTGTTTTAAAATCTAGTTTGTCTGACATAAGTATGGCTACTCCAGCATTCCATCCCCTTACTTTCAATCTGCAGGTGTCTTTAGTTCTAAAATGAGTCTCCTACACAGCATATAGATGGGTCTTGTTTTTTTTTTAATCCATTCTGATACCCTTTGTCTTTTGACTGGATCATTTAGTCCATTTACTAATGGATTATTAGTAAGATAATTATTGAAGATATGAATTTACTACTATTGTGTTACCTGTAAAATTGGTATTTCTGGTTATGTTCTCTGTTCCTTTCTAGTCTTCATTGCTTTTGGTCTTTTTTTCCCCAAATAGTCCCCTCTAATATTTTTTGCAGGGCTGGTTTAGTGTCACAGACTCCTTTAGTTTTTGTTTGTCTGGGAAACATTTTATCTCTCCTTCTATTCTCAATGACAGCCTTGCTGGATAAAGTACTCTTGGCTGTTATTTCTGCCACTCAGCACATTGAATATACCCTACCATTCCCTTCTGGCCTGCCAAGTTTCTGCGGACAGATCTGCTGCAAACCTGATCTGCCTTCCCTTGTAGGTTAAGGACTTTTTTCCCCTTGCTGCTTTCAGGATTCTTTCCTTGTCTGTATTTTATGAATTTGACAATGATATGTCTAGGTCGTATGGCCAGCTTTTGTTGAATTTCATGGGACTTCTTGGATTTCAATGTCTGTATCCTTCTCTAGGTTAGGGAAGTTTTCAGCTGTAATTTGCTAAAATAAACCTTCTGCCCCTTTTTCTCTTTCTTTATCTTCTGGAACTCCTGTGATGCAAATGTTATTGCATTTTAAGAAGTCACTGAGTTCTCTAAGTCTACCTTTGGGATTCATTACCTTTCTTTCCCTCTTCTTTTCAACTTCATTATTTTTCATAATTTTTTTCTTCCTTATCACAAATTCGCTCCTCTGCTTTGTTCATCCTCATTGTTATGGCATCCATTTGGATTTGCATCTTGGTTATAGTTTTAAATTTTGGCCTGACTAGTTTTTAGTTATTTTATTTAAAAGAACTAAAAATTATTTTAAGGAATTCTCTCATGTCTTCTATGCTTTTTTCAGGCCCAGCTAGTATCCTTATAATTGTTTGAATTTCTAGTTCAGACATCTTACTTCTATCTGTATTGATTAAATCCCTGGCTATTACTTCTCCTTCCTATTCTCTCTCTCTTTTCTTTTTTTTACAAATAGTTTATTGTCAAATTAGTTTCCACATAACACCCAGTGCTCATCCCCACAAATGTCCTCCTCCATGCCCATCCCTCCTCCCCCCCACATCCATCAGTCCTCAGTTTTTGTCAGCATTCAAGAGTCTCTCATGGTTTGTCTCTCTCCCTTTCCCCCACCATTTCCCCCCTTCTTCTCCCCCTTGTTCCTCCGTCAAGTTCCTCCTAATCCTCCTATACATGCAAACATATGGTATTTGTCCTTCTCTGCCTGACTTATTTCGCTCAGCATAACACCCTCAAGGTCCATCCATGTTGCTACACGTGGCCAGATTTCATTGTTTCTCATTGCCATGTAGTATTCCATGGTATAGATAAACCACATCTTCTTGATCCATTCGTCTGTTGATGGATACTTAGGCTCTTTCCATGTTTTAGCTATTGTTGAGAGTGCTGCTATGAACTATTCTCTCTTTTCTTAATGTTTATTTATTTTGAGAGAGAGAGAGTGAGAGCTAGTGGGGGAGGGGCAGAGAATCCAAAGCAGGCTCCAGGCTCTGAGCTGTCAGCACAGAGTCCAACGCAGGGCTCAAACTCATGAGCTGTGAGATCATGTCCTGGGTCTAAGTTGGTTGCTTAGCTGACTGAGCCACCCACATGCCCTAACTTCCTATTCTTTCTTTTGGGGTGAATTCCTCCATCTGGTCATTTTGTCCAGAAAAGAAAAATAAAAGCTACATCTAGGTGTGTTTTGGTCTGCTTGTTAAAAGAAGCTTCCACAAGGTAGTTGTTTTTCTACTTGTGGTAGACTTGTGGTTTTCTTCTCTTAGATTGATTTCTTGAGTGTTCAGAATGATTTGACATTTATCCAGCTGTATTCGAAGGATGAGGTAGGCCTAAGGTCCCCCTACTCCTGCACCATCTTAACACCCCTCCCTGGGGAACGTATAGCTAATGGCATCTCAGGGTTTTAATTTGGGTCACATCTTTTCATATGCTTGTTGGCTATATGTATATAAATTCTTTTGTGAAATGTATTTTTGTAAAAATATTTCAAAGTTTTTGCCCAGTTTTAAATTGGTCATCTGTTTATTATTGACTTCGTTGGAATTCATTACATATTCTGTATACAAATCCTTTGTCAGATTCATGTATTGTGAATATTTTCTCCCAGACTGTTGCCTGCCTTGTCATTTTCTTACTGATGGCTTTGATGTGTTTTGATGAGCAAAGTTTGAAGAGCAAGTTCTTAATCAAGTCCAATTTATCATTTTTTCCTTTTATGGGTTAGTGCTTTTTATGTCTTAAGAAATCTTTTCCTACCCCAAGTTCACAATAATCTCCTATCTTTTCTTCAAGAAACCTTATAGCTTTAGCCTTTATATATAAATCTGCTATCCATCTAAAATTATCTTTTGTGTATGGTAGGAGATAGGGGTTGAGGTTCATCTTTTTTTCATGTGTTTATCCAGTTATGCTAGCTCATGTTTTATTTTTTCAAGTTTTTTTATTTCTGTTCCAGTATAGTTAGCATACAGTGTTATGTTAATTTTAGGTGTACAACATAAATTCAGCTATTATGTACATTACTCAGTGATCATCACAAGTGCCCTCTTTACTTTAATATTTATGTATTTTGAGAGAAAGAAAGAGGAAGAGAGAGAATCCCAAGCAGCCTTTGCACTATCAGCATAAAGCCCAACAGGGAGGCTCAAACCCACTAACCATGAGATTGTGACCAAAGCCAAAATCAAGAGTTGGAGGCTTAACCAACTAAGCCACCCAAGTGCCCCCAGTGTTCTCTTGGTCCCTGTCACCTGTTTTACCCATCTTCCCACCATCTCCCGTCTGGTAACCATCTGTTTGTTCTCTGTAATTAAACCTGTTTCTTGGTTTGTCTTTCTCTCTTTTTTTCCTTTTGCTCATTTGTTTTGTTTCACATTTTAAAATTTCTTTTATATTCTCATTGAATTTACCTTAGTGCCCTTGTCAAAAACCAGTCAATCAATGACGTATATGTAGGAATATCTCTGGCCTCTCTATTCTGTTCTATTGATTATTTCTTGCCAGTATTACATTGTTTTGATTATTCTGACTGTAATAAATTTTGAAATCAGTGAGTCTTCCAACTTTGCTCTTTTTCAAGATTGTTTTTGTTTTCACTAGTTTAGGTTCTTTGAAAGTTGTCAATTTCAAAACCTGCTGTGATTTTATTGGGATTATGTTGAATCTGTAGACGAATTTGAGGAGAATTGACTCTAACAATATGGAGTCTTCCAGTCAATATGTATGATTTATCTCTCCATTTATTTGGGTCTCTATCTATATGAAGCTATTATAAATGGTATTTTTATTGTACTTTCCAATTGTTCTTTAATTTATGTATTTTAATAATTTAAATAATTTAATATTAAAAATGTTAAATTAAAATTCTTTTTAATTTAACAGCCTTATTCAAGTATAATTTACATAATATAAAAATCACTCATTTTAAGCTTGCAGTTTAGTATGTTCTTAGGTCAATTCATACAGTTGTAAAACTATCACTATAATCTAGTTTTAGAATATTTCCGTCACTCCAGAAAGTTCCCTTGTGCCTGTTTGTAATCAGTCCCCACTCTCAACCCAGCTCTAGACAACTGCTGACTTCCTTTCTGTCCCTGTAATTTTATCTTTCTAGAAATTTCATATAGACAGAATCATATAATACCTAGTCTTATGTGTCTGACTTCTTAAACACAGTGTACTGTTTTCAGGTTCATCCATATTGTTGCAATCGTTCTTTCCTTTTTTATTATGGAATAATAAAATCCATTGTGTGGTTATACTACATTTTGTTTATTCATTCATCAGTTAATGGATATTTGGATGGTTTTCAATATGGAGCTATTTTGAATATTGCTGCTATGAACATTGTGCAAATTTTTGGGTGGATGTGTGTTTTCATTTCTCTTGGGTATATACCTAGGAATGGAATTGCTGGGTAATATGGTAACTGTGCTTAACTGAGGAACTGCCAGACTGTTTTCCAAAGTGGCTACACCATTTTACAGTTCCACCAACAGTATATGGAGATTCTTATCCTCCACGTCCTCGTCAACACTTTCTATCAGACTTGTGCATTATAGCCATCCCTAGTGGATGTGAAGTAGTATCTCATTGTGTTGATTTGCATTTCCCTGGTGACTAAGGATGTTGAACATCCTTTTATGTGTTCATTGGTCGTTTGTATATCTCCTTTGGAGAAGTGCATATTCAGATCTTTTACCCATCTTTTTTATTGAGGTAAAATCCACATAACATAAGAATTAACCATGTTAACGTATGCAGTACTGTGTTAAAGTATACAATTTACTGGCATTTAGTACATTCACAATGTTATGCAACCATCACTTGGTTCCAGAATGTTTTATCACTCCTAAAGGAAACAAAACACCATACCCATTGAGTAGTTACTCCTCATCTCTCTCTACCCCAGTCTTTGGTAATCATTAATTTGTTTGTTGTCTCTATAAATTTACCTATTCTGGAATTTTATACAAGTAGAATGATACAACATGTGACCTTTGTGGCTGGCATCTTTTACCTGGTGTAATGTTTGGAAGTTCATCTGCATTGTTCCATGTATCAGTACTTCATTGCTTTTTGTGATTAATATTCCATTGTATGAATATATTTCATAGTTGTTTATCCATTCATGAAACGATGGAAGCTTGTTATTTCCACTGTTTGGTTATTGTGAATAGTGTTGCTATAATTGTTCGTGTGTAAGTAATCAAAAGATTTTTTAGCTATCCTAGATCCCTTGATCTCTTCCATAAATTTTAGGATCAGCTTATCATTGATAATTTTTGCAAAGAGGTCAGCTGTGATTTTGATCTCATTGAATCTGTAGATCAACATAGGAGGTATTGGCATCAACAATGTTAATTCATCCAATTCATGAACACAGACTATCTTTACATGTATTTTAGTCTTTAATATTTTTCAATAATGTTTTGCAGTTTTCAAAGCAAACAGATTTTACTTCTTTTGTTAAATTGCAAATGGTATGCTTACTATTTTAAATTGCATTTTCCAATTGCTTTTTTTATCTGCCAGTACTTAGAAATACAATTAATTTTTAAATCAACATTTAAACCTGTATCCTGAAATCTTGCTAGCTTCGTTGTAGATTTCTTAGGATTTTTCTATGTAAATAATCATGTCATCTACAATTAAAGATACTGTTACCTTTTTATTTCCAATCTTTATGCCTTTATTTCTTTGTCTTGCCAATTGCACTGGCTAGGAGTTCTAGTACAATGCTGAATTGAAGTGGTGAGAGAGAGTACAGCCTTTATCCTGATCATTGAATAAAAGCATTCACTATTTCATCATTAAGTGTAATATAAACTTTAGGGCTTTTTTGTAACCATACTAGATTTTTCTTGAAGTGCCCTGACCCTGATTAAAATCAAGAGACACTAGTGTTAAGGCTGGGACTTTTTTAGCAAATGGAGACAATTTTTGAGATTTATTCAGAACAACTTTACCAGGCACAGGGTAGAAACCCAACCCACATTAGAATAAGCAAGAAGAGGAATTTGTTTTGTGTGCAGTAAGAACATCTAGGAGTCTATCTGCTTTAGGCAAGAGGGATCTGGGGAATCAAAATGCCATCAGAATAATTTCCATCTCTTGACTCTTCTTACATGTTTACTTCATTCTCAGCAGAAGTCTCCCTCCCCTACTTCTCATCACCTCATTTGCCAAAGATGTCACCATGAGCTCCAGATTTATGGCCAGCCAACTTAGCAACTCTAATGAGAAGAAAAGGCCTAGTTTTAAGTAGTTCTGAAAAAAAAAATTCTCAGGATTCATTATGTGGATCAACTCTGGTCACATGGCCATCCCTGAACCATCACTGTAGACAAGGAAATGGAATGCCCTCATTGGTCAGGCCCATCCTACCTGTTCCTTTCCCTTGGATCCAGGGGATGGGGTGAGCCCCACCAAAGTGTGATGGACTGAAGATGGGAGGGGCAGTTTCACAAAGAAAAATCAGAATATTATTTCTACAAAATGAGGGAATAGGTCTCAGCATAAACCACGACTGCCCACACCCTCATGCAGATGATCTCTGTGTGTTCCAGGTCTGGCACTATCCCTGGACTTCTCTGAGCTTCAGAGTCCAGCATGCAAGTGGTGGTCCCTGCCCTTCTTGGCCATATCTGAAAGGTCTCATGAGGCATTGTGTGGGGAAAGCTGTGTCTAAGCTATAAAATACAGTGCACACATAAGGGAGCAGTCATGAGAGTGATTACTAAACAGCTGTTCTAACCCATCTGTCCCTCTGTCTTCTTCTATCTCTCTCACAGAACACCTGAAGAAGCCACTTGAAGACTACATGGCCCTCTTCCCCAGTGTGAGGATTCTTCGAACCAAGAAACGGGAAGGGCTAATAAGGACCCGGATGCTGGGGGCCTCTGCAGCAACCGGGGATGTCATCACATTCTTAGACTCACACTGTGAAGCCAATGTCAACTGGCTCCCCCCCTTGCTCGGTAAGCAACCCTCCCAAGGCAAGGTAGGCCCCAGCCTTCTGCAGGGGTCATCCACAAGGGTTCTCTTGACTGCTTGAGATGCTGCCAGCCAATGCCAGGTGCCACGAGGGATTCAGGACTGCTCAGAGACCTTCATTTTACAGAGAAGGAAGCTGAGAGAGGAAGTGACTTGCCCAAAGTCATACAGCAGCATACTAATGTCTAGTTGTATGATTGTCTCTTCCAGATTAGTTGAAATTTTATTGGAAAGCCAGTCAAGGCTCTCTACTGTAGGAGCTACATTGTGGAGGGACATTAGCCTAGCAACTTAGAATAGTTAGCATTCAGTGCCCTGCTACCGAGCCAGGAAAGTTGTAAACGTTATCTCCAGTCCTCACAAAACCATGCCAGGTCAAAACTGTCCCCATTCTCATAGTAGAAGAAACCAGGTTTGGAGATACTGAGTGACTCAATATTGTTCCCTTGGGTCACAAGTGTCAAAGTCACCATCTCTGGCCCCAAAGTCTGTCTACTCTCAGAACTCACACTACCTCCCTAAATTCATTTCCTCTCTGGAGAGTTTCCAACAGCTATCAGGAAAGGGCTGTGGACAGGGCAGCGTGATCCAGGCGTCATCCAGCACAGCCACATGGACAGAAGGGAGATGAGGATTGGATGCTGGGCAGTGAGGTGCCTCATAACTGGCTGAAGAAGCAGGTCTAAATTCTACAGAGTTCAGATTTGTGGAAGGCGATGAGCTGGTGCTAACAGGCGGACATCAAAGAAGAAATGTCCCCCTTAATGGGACATTAAGCCTGGGAATCAGGTGAGGGACAGGCCAGAGACAGATTGGAAAATAGTTATCAATCCAGGGAGAAAAATAAAACTCACAAATGAGTAGGTACGCTCTCTGTAACAGAAAGCTCAGGAAGCAAAGAAGACTGTAGTTCATGGCCAGAATGAGCCTATGGCAGAATCACCTGGAAGACTCACTAAAATAGAAAGTGCTGACCCCACCCCAGAGTTTGATTGAAGAGGTCTGGGGTAGGGCCTGAGCAGCTGCTTTTTTTTTTTTTTAATATTTTATTTATTTTTGAGAGAGAGAGAGAGAGACAGCATGAGCAGGGAAAGGTCAGAGAGAGAGGGAGACACAGAATCCGAAGCAGGCCCCAGGCTCTGAACTAGCTGTCAGCACAGAGCCCGATGTGGGGCTCGAACCCACGAACCTTGAGATCATGCCCTAAGCTGAAGTCAGACGCTTAACCGACTGAGCCACCCAGACACCCCTGAGCAGCTGCATTTCTAACCAGCTAACCTGGTGCCAGCTGCTGATCCAGGGACCACACTTGGAGGAGCACTGGTTGGGCCATCAGGCAGAGCTGAGAACAGAAAGCAAAACCTGCACGGCTTAATCGGATAATCCAGCACATTCATTCTCTAACACAGATCAGCATGGAACTTCAGTATTAAATTATACTCTTCTGACCCCAAGGGTCCAGGATCCTGCTGGGTTAGGAAAAGGATATAACCTACACTTTCTGGTAAACTCTTTATCTAATTAAACCAAGAGATCTCTGCATCTGCCTCTCATTACTAAAAAAGAAAAAGAGAGAAAAAAGTGTGACCATAAATCACCTAATTTATAGTGCTGAGGAAACAACCCATTTGTTGGGTCATTCAGTGACTCATAAAGAGAATGAAGTGGTGGGGCAGGAAGCTGAGCTTGGAGTCTAAATAGCCCTTAACTCTGTTTCTATGGAAATATATGAGCTTAATTTTCATAATCTGCAGAATACATGGAGGAAACATTCTCCCTCTTTTTATTTTTTATTTTTCCAATAGGAATGTGAACCAATGTTATAGATGTAAACGTCTGTCCCTGTTAACATGAGCAGCCGACAGAGTGCATCAGGGCTTTTGTCTCTAAACCATTAACACCTCCATGCACAGCTCTCTCTGCCTTCTGGGGAGATGAGGCATTCCTGAGCCTGAGAAGGATTCAGCCTCCCAAAGGAAAGCCACTCTTGATCCTCACTGCTGCCGCCACCATCACCACCACCACCACCACCATCATCATCATCATCATCATCATCATCATCATCATCATCATCACAGCTCTGCTAGTCCGTTAGCTTTTTAGGCCACAGCCACATTTGAATTTGACAGTTAGTGGGAATGCAGACAGGCCAGACGTTATTATCCACATAGAACAAATGAGAAAACTAAAGACCAAAGAGAATGAGGGAAATGCTGAGCTTCTGAGCTTCTTTCAGCAATCCTGCTCACAGCAATGTCCGCGCAGCACTAATGAGATGTGTGAATGTGCGAGAGGCTGGGCTAAGCACCTGGGCCCCACTGTCCCACTTGGTCTTCACAGGAACCCCACAAGACAGGTGCTGTTTTCCTTCATTTTGTCGGCAAGGAAGCTAAGTTTCGGAGGCATCAGATAACCTTTGTCAAGGTTATACTGCTTGTGGGTGACAAAACCAGGGTTGGGACCTGAGCAATCTGTCCCCAGGTGAGTGCAGCACCCTGGAATGCTGGCTCTCTGATGCTAAGCCTTGACCCCTCCCACCTCCCATTTTCAGCCAGCCTGCCGCAGGCCCAGAGCCTCTCCAGAAGTGAGATCCCCTGCATGGCCATGAATAATTTGGAAGGGAGGCACCTCTCTAGATCTTTCCCTGGAGAAGTTTCTTCGACTTCATTAGGAATCCCTAGGGAGCCTGTTTGCAAGGCAGTTGCAAGCTCCACCCCCAGAGATTCTAGTCAGTGCACCTGGGGCAGGTGTTTTTTAAATACATCATGGGTACATCGAGCCCTGGTAGCCCAGAGGACACACTGCTGAAAGCAGCCCTTCTCAGGCTTTGTTAAAACTATGTGCCACAGTTAGAAATACATTGGACATCTCAATCCAATATGCAGATACATACCCATGCAATATAACGGAAACCCGTTTCTTGAAAAAATACTTTTTCTTATCAGGTGGAATGCACCCTGACACTCAGTATTCTTTTTTGGTTCATTACACACACACACACACACACACACACACACACACACTCAATCAATTTAATGACCCATCTATGAATTGTGTCTTGCAATTTAGAAAAGGGCAAAAATGCTGCTCTCTCTCAGAAGAAAAAAGTACTTGATGAAGCCTGAGCCCGCACCAGGCAGCTCCCAGCCTACACTGGCCCTACCAGACTTTACATTCCCAGCCTTGAACTGGACTGCTGGCCCAAGCAGCCAGGCACCCCAACACAGACCACTTGCCCATCTATCACTGGCACCCCCAAGCTGCAGCCACAGCTTCTTGGCAGAAGGAACACTGAAGAACAGAGCAAACCAAAGCTTAAAATTCTGGTTGGTTCGGTGGGTAGAGTGCATTTTACAGAATCAGCTTCTCCCTGGCTTAAAGGGGACCATAAAAAGCCATCTGGCTAGGGACTGCCCTTGCCATCTTGAATCACCTAGCCTGTAGCATTCCTGCAGGGCAGAGGGCTGCCAGGCCTTGCTCGCACATCAGTCATGAGGAGCTCATGGGATAGTCCATGCCCTCCTCAGTAGTTCTGACTGTTGGAAAAAGCGAGCTGAACTCTCTTGCAAGGAGGGCCATTTGTTCACTGACCATAGCTGGGAAGTTTTGAGGACCTGTGAGGGGTGAGTGCTGGGGTGCCTGGCTACTTCAGGCCGGGAGTCAAGTTTAGGACTCAGAATGCAGAGCCTGACAAGGCCAGAGCAGGAGCCTTCTCAGAAGGAAATTAACTTCTCTTTCTGCAACAGTGCTGACCATTACAGGCAACCGTGCTGGACACCCCTAACCACCGTTGGATCCAGTACTCATAGCAGCCTGTGGTGCTGAGACTCTTCTCCCCATTTCACAGAGGAGAGCACCGGGGCTCAGAAGCATTATTTATGTAGCTCAGGGGAACAGGCCTGGGATGGGAGCCCTGGTCCATCTTTCTTAAAGCCTGCACTCTCCCTTGCTCTTGGGATTCTCAAACTCGAGTGTTCAGAGCAATCACTCAGGGAACACATTAAGAATGCAAGCAAGGTGCAGAGCAGGGTTGTGGACATAGCTACTCCCCCCATCCTGCCTCCCTAACGGGCATCTCTTGGCTTCTTCAGACCGCATCGCCCGGAACCGCAAGACCATTGTGTGCCCAATGATTGACGTGATCGACCACGATGACTTTCGGTATGAAACACAGGCCGGGGATGCCATGCGGGGCGCCTTTGACTGGGAGATGTACTATAAGCGGATCCCAATACCTCCAGAACTGCAGAAAGCTGACCCAAGCGACCCATTTGAGTAAGTACGAGTGACCTTGGCTGGTCCCAGTGGCTAACCTAGTGACCCCTTGCCAACACACCCAACTTGTGACTGCCATCTTCCCCTAAAGTGCCAGTGCAGGGGAACCTGGATAAACATTCCCTACCAGAAGCACAGCCCCTCCCAGCATGTCACAGCGCTCAGCTCAGGGACATCCCAGCTGGCCACCTCTGTGCAGAGGGACTGCCAGCGGGGGGTGAACATGGTTGCTGTCTCCCTCAAGCCTAGCACCCAGTCGTCAGCAAGACCAGCATCACCACCACCACCACTTACGAACACTTTCTAGAGGCCACGCACAGTGCTGAGCATATTACATGCTGATCCTTTTTAACCCCCAACAGCCATATGTAGTAAAAATTATTATCCATATTTCCCACATGAGGACACCAAGGCTCTAGGAGGTTAAGCAACTTTTCCAGGTCTCACAACTATGAAGCGGTAAAGGCTGGACGCACGTGCAGGTCTGTCTGCCCCTGGCGCCAGTGTCTCGGCATTCAGTTAGGCCCTCTTGGAAGTGTTAGGAAATAGCAGCCTGTCCCACGGTCAGTGTGGGGTGGACCCGAAACATCCTAGAATGTGAAAGCTGGGGGGACCTACAGGTAATGGACTCCAGTCCCTGGCAGATGGGGAGACCGTAGCCCCAGGACAGGGGGGAGCTAACTTACACAGTGAGTCGATGGCCAGCCCAGAATCAGAGCCCATGTCTCTGGTGCCCCTCCTGTGCTGCCCTGTGAGCCATTCTGGCCCCCTTCCTTGAGCTGTGGAAAGACCTTTGGGTACAAAGCCAAAGTCCAGCCTTCTGCTGTATTAGTTTCCTAATTATGAATTACTCAAAATTCACTGACTTATTAAAACAACACAGATTTATTCTCTTAAAGTTCTTGAGGTCAGAATTCTGAAAAGGAGTCTAACTGAGCTAAAGTCATGGTGTAGGGCAGGCTCTAGGGAAGAGTCTGTTGGCTTGTTCTTTCCAGCTTCTAGAGGCTGCCCACATTCTTTGGCTCGTGGCTCCTTTCTCCATCTTCAAAAAAAAATTTTTTTTTCAAGTATTCATTTTTTTGAGAGAGAGGGAGAAACAGAAAGACAGAGAGACAGAGCGTGAGAGGGGGAGGGGCAAAGAGAGGGAGACACAGAATCCAAAGCAGGCTCCATCTGAGTTATTAGCACAGAGCCTGACGTAGGGCTTAAACTTAGGAACTGCGAATTCACAACGTGAGCCAAAGTGGGACGTTTAACTGAGACATCCAGGTATCCCACTTTCTCTGTCTTCAAAGCCAGCAGCCTAACATGTCCAAGTCTCCCTCTCCTTCCTTCTGCCATCACTCCCCCTCCTCCTCCTACCTCCTCTCCCCCAACTGTGTCCGCGGCTCCTGCTTTCATCATCACATCTCCTTCTGTAACCCTGACCCTCCTGCCTCCTTCTTTCACGTGTGAGGACCCCTGGGAGTACACTGGGCCCACTGGGACAATCTCCCTATCTTAGATCCTTCACTTAATTGTAAGTGTAAGGTGACATATTCCCAAGTTCCAGGAATTAGGCATTGGCTTCTTTGAAGGGGCTTGGTTACCACACCTCCCTAACCACAGTTTAACCCCAGTGAACTCCAGCTCCCCTGTGCCTCACACTCCCCCACTGAGAAGGGTGTTCCTGAGGGGAGCCCCTACTGCTATGGGCCCAAGGGAGGGCTCCGAGGGAGGAAGAGGCCATACTTGGTGGCAAGGGAGTAGCATGAGCTGAGAGCAGAGGGCATGGGTGGAGCCCCATTCCTCTTGAGCAGGTCAGACGTTTGTGTTCTTATCCTGACCTCCGGTATCCTAAACATGGTCAACCACTGCTATTGGAACCCAAGACCACATCATTCAGGCAGCACCCTCCATATGCCCAAGGCAATTCCCAGTTGCCCCGAGTTCTTGGAGAGTAACACTAATAAGAGGAGTAACTAACATCTGAGCTGAGCAGTCACAGCTGACATTACTGCACCCGATCCTCAAAACAGCGCCCCAGGGTGTAGGTAGAATTCTCCACCTTTGACTGACACAGACCCTGTGGCTCAGAGAGGACATGAGACTCGCCCAAGACGACACATGGCAGAGGCTGAGGTCAAAATGGGTTACTGCAGAAAACAGAATTTTCAGGGTAACCAGAACCCCTTTTGGTTTGGACCAGTACCATACGCTGACTCATGGGCCTTACATTTGAAATGTGTATTAAGGATGGGTCTTGGCACATTCATCTTCCTCATTGCAAGATGAGGAGAGGCTCAGTCCAGGTCATGTGGCTGCTTAGTAGCAGAGGCCCCAGTAGGTCCCCTCCACCCCACCCTCTGGGGCCTCAGTCGTCTCACCTGGATATTGAAGGCGTTGGACCTGCCCTGGAGCAGTGGCTCTCAACCCTGGCCGCACATTGGCATCACCTGGGGAGTTTGTAAAAACAAACAAACAAAACCCACCAGGGCAGTCCCCACCCCCACCCCAAGACCAGTCACACAAGAGTCTGGGATGGGTTCTAAGCATCAAAGTTCTTTAAAGCCCCCCCCAGTGATGCTAATGTGTGGCCTCGGTTGAGAGCCACTGGTCTAGATGCTTCCCGAGGGACTCTCCATCCTTCTATCTTCTGATTCTTTCCAAAGGTATCTTTTCTGTACTGTACTTGGACAAAACCCGGGAGAGAGACCACTGAAAAAATCGTAGTCATCTTCTGCACACCGCTCCACGGTGCCAGCACAGAGCAGTCTGCAGGCCCAGGGCGATAGAATGGTATTTGAAGGACACGGGCTTGGGTGGCAGATCCCGGCTGGAACCACAGCTCATCCACTTACTAACCGCATGCCCTTGAGCAGACTATGTAGCTTTTCTGAATTTCAAGTTTCTCCATCTGAAAAGGGGTCTAGTAGAGCTTTGTGAGAGCTGGAGATGATCTCGGTAAAGTGAGTGGTAGACACTAGATGCTCAGAACTGTGTTATTGTTCTTTTTTTTTTGTTTTTTAATTTTTTAAAATTTATCTCTGAGAGAGAGAGAGAGAGAGAGACAGCATAAGCAGGGGAGGGTCAGAGAGAGAGAGGGAGATACAGAATCTGAAACAGGCTCCAGGCTCTGAGCTGGCTGTCAGCACAGAACCTGATGCGGCACTCGAACCCACGAACGGAGAGATCATGACCTGAGCTGAG
Source organism: Hyaena hyaena (assembly GCF_003009895.1). Classification (NCBI taxonomy): domain Eukaryota; kingdom Metazoa; phylum Chordata; class Mammalia; order Carnivora; family Hyaenidae; genus Hyaena; species Hyaena hyaena. Next base: position 851,228 of record NW_024081252.1, on the reverse strand, counting down.
TCAGATGCTTAACCGACTGAGCCACCCAGGCGCCCCGAACTGTGTTATTGTTCTTGCTGAACACAGCAGAAAATAGACCGGGCTGGAGGAGAGGCCTCCCTCTCGAGGCCAGCCTCAAGCATCCAAAATGCCTTAAGGCTCATCTTCTCCCTGTTCCGCCACGGCTTGGTCCTTGCCCCTGGCTTCCACCCAGGCTGATTTCCGCATTCAGAGTATTGGGTTTGGTTTCCCATGAAGCACTGGTCCAGAAACACTGTCTGCCTCTCTGAGCAGTGTATTTGTGCCTCCAGCCAAAAATCTTCAGAAAAGAAAGGAAAGTTGATACTAGACACCATACTTTTCATAGTACTGGGTACTTTCAGAAATGTAACAGGAATGTGAGCTAAGAATTGTAGCAGCATGTTCATTGCATAGATGGGGGACGGGCTTGGAGATGTTAAATCAGCACTGCCCCATAGCAATATCATGGGAGCCACATAAATACTTCTAAATTTTTTAGTGGCCACATAAAAAAGGTAAAGAGAAGCAGGGAAGATTCATTTTTATAATATACTCTGTTTAACCCAGTATATCTAAAAATAGTCTCATTTTAACATGTAACCAACACTTTGATATTATTTTTTTAAGACTTTATGTTTACGTAATCTCTACACCCAGCGCAGGGCTCAAACTCTCAACCCCAAGATCAAGAGTCACACACCCTACCAGGTGAGCCAGCCAGGCACCCCTGAAATGATTAATGAAAACTTTTCTATTATTTTTTTCACATTAAGACTTGGAAATCAGTGTGTACCTTACACTCCCGGCACATCTCAATTCAGAGCAGCAGTTCCAGCTGTTCAGTGGCCCCATATGGCCCTTGGCTGCTACAGCGGGTGACAAGGGGTTCAGTGGTTAAACACCTGATCTCATATCACACCAAAGGTAAAGGAGAGCGGGAGTGACAGTTTCCCATCCCTGTTCTCCTGTCCTTTTCACTCATTACCTCCCTCTCCACGGTTCCTGCCTGATAGGAGGCAGAGTTCTGTGGTCCTGGGGAGTGTGAGCTCTGGCATAGATTAGAGACAAGTCCTGCTTAGTAGCTGTGAAGCCTTGAGCAAGTTACCTACCTGTCTGCACTCCAGTTTACACATGCATTAATGGGCTAATAAGGATGGGGCCCACCTCGTGATGTCAGCGCAGGATGTAGTCATTTTATTAAAACATCAGTCCAGCAACCACCTGCCACATTCAAGCCCTCAGTGAATATTCAAGGGGATCTTCTTTTAAAGGAGTCCCTCCCATGCTGTCAAGGGTCATCAGCTACAAGAAGCTTGGGAGGCAGGTGGGTCAGCTAATTTCTTTTTAAATTACCCCAGTTCCCATGAGCCTGGAGTTCCCAGGGCCAGGAGGTGGCCTGGAGTTTACTGCTGGAATGTTATTTGGCTTGAGGGTCTGGAGTTTTCCAGTGGAGCCAGACGAGGTCAAGGACACAGCCACTCTGCAAGATTTTCACTCAGCAAATACCGGCGGCCCCTCTTAGGAGCCAGTCCTGTGTGAGGCACCAGGGAGGACTCAGGCAGGCTGCAGCACGCCACCCCTGCCCTGGGGCCTGGCATGATGCTACGCTGACTTGTCCCCCATGGTGCTCCTCGATTTATCATCTCTGTGCCCTTTTCCTGTGGTTTTCCCCTCCAGTCCAGGGTACCTTCCTCTCTCTTCATTGCTCACTTGTCCAAACAAAACCCACCTCCCCCAGCACCCTTCCCCTGGCTCTTGACCCAGCCTACCTCCTCACCCCCAAAACCTGGCCGCAGACACTGCCTTCTTTCATGTTCCCTTAGTGCTGTCTATACCTCCCAGGGGCCCTCGTTACACCTCACCTGTCTTCTGGATCCTTCTGTCCTCAGGTCGCTGCCCTGTCACACTAGCATCCCCCGAACTCCCAGGCCAGCTCCCATCTACCTGCACATCCTTCCAGGATCTCCTGCTCAGCTGGCCCTCGCTGAGTAATGAGACAGTGAAGGTGCGAAATTCGTCTTAGCCCACTTTAACTGAAAGAGCAGAGGCTGTGTCTTCTTCAGCAAAGTCGTGTCCAGTGCTGGGCTGCCTGAGGGACTCTCATCTAAGGAAGCCTGTTTGAAAACATGCATTCCTAGACTGCATCCCGCAGGGACTGCTTCCTAGGTCTGGGGTAGGGCCCAGCAAACTGCGTGTTTTGTCATCTCTCTAAGAGATTCTACCATGCAGACAGGCTCGGAGGCACCTGATTCAGTCCATTTAACCTGTGGGAGGACTGGAGATGCATAGACCATTTAGCTGCCAGGCACACGTTACTGTGATTTCCTCTCACAAGTAACCGTGGAAAGGAGCTCCGGAGCCGTTTGGCTAAAATGTACTATTTAAAGAAGGGAAGTCGTGGAGAGGAAGAAGATAGCCTGGACCCTCACTTGGAAGGGCGTTGGATTCCCTGTTAGACGCATAGGCTGTGCCCTTGGGTCGGCGTGCAGCACCTTCCCCGGGGGACCCGCAGTGTCAGCGTGCACTCAGAGCCTGCAGCCGGGACGTTTTGTCTTCACACCACACTCTTCTTCCCTGACAGGTCTCCCGTGATGGCCGGTGGACTGTTTGCTGTGGATCGGAAATGGTTCTGGGAGTTGGGTGGGTACGACCCAGGCCTGGAGATCTGGGGAGGGGAGCAGTATGAAATCTCATTCAAGGTGAGCCTGCTCTTCATAAGCCCCCTTCTCTTTGCCACACCCCCTTGGCTTTCTGAGCCTGGAAAGACTGGATGCTCAGGGTTCGGCAGTCTCTGCTCCTCAGGTGACACGTCAGGGGCCGTGGGCCACTCCTTCCTGCGTGTGTATAGTGAAGGTGGGGTGTTTCCATAGTCTGCTAAAGACTGGCCTTAACCGCAGCTCTGACTGCCATTTACCTTAACATTGTCCCCTTCTTAGGATGGCAGTGTTAGAATAAGACAGGTCTTGCTTCCAGCAAACCAGCAGTGGGGAAGAGAAGCTGCGGTGAGCAGGACACACAGGCCTGGAGGGGTGCTGTGCTCCGGGAATGGCCCCTGGCCTCGCAGATTCCCACTTATCCTTAGTAGGTCCTGGCCACCCCTCTCAAATTCCCTTTCTCTGCATCCACCACTGCTGCAGTTTGCCATAGAGACCAGTGGTCGGGAGCTCAAGTTGTGGAGTCAGAGGAGCATGGGTTCAAATCTCAGCTCCACCTCTCAGGAGCTGTGTGATTTGGGGCAAGTCAGATTAGCTTTCTTTCCTCGTCTGAAATAAGGGAATAATAATACTACCTACCTTACAGAGCTATTGCAAAGATTAAATGAGATAGTATCTTAGAAGTGCTTCACATGCCACCTGGAGACACAGCCAGCAATTAAAAATGGGTAGAAATTATTCAAGATCCAGTGAATAAATATTTACTCGATCGGACCAGCCATGTGCTGTAGAAGCTTGCTGACAATGGTAGTAGAGGACATGGCGGTTACTAGTTAGCCACCCACACTTCTGGGGCCACTTTCTCCCCTTCACTTTCCATATTGGTCTCAGGTGAAGAACAGAGGCTAGGTCCCTCTGAGGGGAGGATTAGGCTTATCCTGTGCCCTTACATCCGGCCAGGGCTTGCTTCTGCATCCCTAGGACCCCTGGAAGGGAATACCCCCAGCCCACGAGGGATGGCCAGTGGCACCACTATTGGGCTGAGCCCTGTGAATACACAACCCTGTGATGCCCCCGGAATTGGACATCAGCTTTTTAGGCAGGACTCCACTGTCTCACACAGTGGTTGAGACTTCGGTGCTGGGGTCAGATCCAGGCTCTACCACTTCCAACAGACTGTGTGATCTCAGACGAGGAAGGCTCATCTCACTGAGCCTTGGTTCCTGCTTCCACAAAATGAGCTTAATGACACTTGAATCCTCACAGGATTGTTTGGAGGATTAAATGCACCCATGATGGTTGGGTGCTTCTTAACAACATCCTAAAGATTATTTTCATTATCGACATCATTACTGTCACCATGTACACCGCTGGTTGAGCAGTTCAGAACTAGGGAACATAAATTCTTGATTAGCAAGAAAAGAACAACCTGGAATTCTACCAAAACATTGTTTTGGTTTGAAGGGTGGTCTGTGTCTATTTTACCTCCAAAGTTCTGAAGCTGTCTCCCATAAGGGGACCAGCCCCTACCTAACGAACACTCATGTCCAGGGTTGGTGTTCATTTAATGGCAATGGCGGCCCAGGCACCAACCAGTCAGAGCGGATACCAGCTGCAAACAAGTGTGCGTCCGCTCTGGTCCACCACAGCTGAATTTGAGCCCTGCTCAGAGCTGACTGGACACTGCTCCAAGCCCTTCACATGTGTTGTCTTTAATCCCCCAGCAGCCCTAGCAGAGCAGTGTCATCATCAGAGCATCTCACAGGAAGGCAAGTGGGGCTCAGCCCAGGGCCCCACCCGGAAGTAACCAGGACCTGACCCCAGGGGTGTCTGACTGCAGATGCTCTGCTCTGACCTGCCACGATTCCTAGGCCCCTGTAGGGACCGAAGAGAGCACTAGAGAGGAAAACCAGCCTGAGAAGTTGGCAGCAGTCTTTCCCCCTTTCTTCTGTTTTTGCCACCTCCTGGGGTTGTTCTTAATTTACTGGGATATTCTACAGTCTCTCAGTGAAGTGGATTAGTGACCGTCTAAGTGAGAAGCAGCGAATAGGTTCTTCTCCCAGCCATCTGTGATCTGCTCTCAGATAGGGGCTTCCCAGCGCTGTGCTGATATGTATTGCGAAGCTGCATCCAAGCTGATCAGAATGAGTGGTGACTGATGAGTGATGTCTGCCACGGGTGCAGGTCTGGCAAGTGATGGCACAAATGTCATTTATTGAGTATCCGTAGCCCGTGCAGTCTAGCTTTCCAAATGTCACATCCTTATGGGTACAGTGAAATCACACACAAGGAATCAAAGGACTTTTAACTTCATAATTTGTCAATACAGCAATCGAACAAACTTGATTTGTCAAGTTTTCTGCCAAGTGCATCCCCAGAAATGGCCACACCTGTGTTCTGAGTGCTCACCAGAATGTAAATTTCAGTAGGGTAGGATTATTTGTGTGTTTCACCCATTACTTTGTCCCAGGTACCGAAAGGATTGCCTGACATGGAGGGGGCACTTAATACATACGTGTTGGTGTGTCACTCAGAGCAGGTGTATCGCTGGCCAGAAACCATCCTCCGTGGTCAAGAAGTCCCCCTTCAGAAACGCCCTCTGTGGAGAATAGTGAACAGAGAAGGATTTGCACAAAGGAATTCCTAAACCCAAAATGATTTCATTCTGTGTGTTTCAAAGACCCATCTAATGATGCTCATCAGGCAATTACAGCAGAACAAATGGCATTTTTCTCCACACAGTTTATTTACAAAAGACTTGGTAATGAAACCATATTGGAAATCTCTCATCCGGGAGGGGGGAGGAGGCTGGCTCCGGTTTCCATTTGCTCCAATTAATGTCCTTCACTCTCGAGGGGAAAGGGCTCTGTGTATTGAGGAGGCTCCCAGGTCTGGAAGGAAGACCTTCCTCTGTTTTCTCTGTCCTGGCTTTGAGAGCATGAGTTCCCAGAGCCCGTGGCAGTCCATCTGCCAGTGCATTGTCCCCGAGCCCCTGTGGAAGGCCTGCCCACAGTGCAGAGGAGACAGGCAAGCCCATTCATCTGCCAGAGAGGCCTCCCCGAAATGCAGGTGTTCCATTTCAGCCAGAAAGGGGCATTTTCAAAGGGCCGTATTCCTTCTGCTTAATCTCTGCTAAGACCCCTTTTCTTCCTGGTGATGGAGAAGAGAGACTGGTCTGAAAGGTCTGAGTGCATTTTCAGAAATTAAGATAAATTGATATGGGCCATCAGGACTGATGAATTAGTAATTTGGCGCCAATTCCAGACTAGTCCATCTATCCTGATGGGAAAGCCCTAGAAAAGGTGTTCTAAAGGCTCTGAAATTTCTGGAAGAGTCATTGATTTTTTTTTTTTCCACTCTCTTTCTCAGCCAGGAAAGATTTTGTTTCCAAAAGGCACAGTCACACCATCGTAGTCCTCCTGCTTAGTGGTTAGAACCTTCCCAGTTCTAGTGGCCAGTTAAATCTTTAACTCCAGAGCCTGCCTGTACCTGCCTCTGTGAACTGACCCCTGCTCATCTCTCTGCCCTCCATCTCTTACCACGTTGCATTAGTCTGCACTCTAGGTTACAGATGCCCAAAATTCTAGTCAATCTGATTTAAGCAAAAAATCAGAATCAATTGGCTCACACAGTTGAAATTCCAGGGCAGATCCAGAGACTAACTCATCTCATTCAGTCTCTATCTCTCTCGTCCCTTGGCTCTGCTTTCATCTAGATTGGCTTCCTGCTCACGGCTTTCTCTCTGTGGACCCAGCATCCCACTGGAGAGAGAGTTCCATCTTTCCCATCATTCCTGTAGAAGTCCCCAAGTTGAGTCTCACTGGCCTACTCATTCCTTGCCCATCCCTGAGCAATGTCATGATTGGTCAGCTGCAGTCACATGCCCATCCAGACAGGAAGTGGAGATAAGCTGGTCCCCAGTCATTGTATCCAGAAGAATGAATGTGGGGCAGGGCAGACCACAGAAGTCTACACAGCCATACGGAGCTGTTCACAAGCCCCAGGCTCATGTGTCAGGTCATCTTTGGAAGCAGGCACTGTTCACTCCTCTTGAAATGCCTTTCCTTAGTCTGGCTAGCCCACACTCTGCCTTACCTGAGCTGTGTGTGCGAATAAGGCTCCACCCCAACATTACTCCTGGCTTGGCTCTGAATTCCTCATGTTGACATGCGCCAGGGGGTGGCCTGTCTTCCCCACTGGCCTCTGAGCTCCCTGGAGGCCATCTTTTTACCCAGTGGCCCATAGTAGATGTTTTAAATAACTGTTAGTTTATCAGAAATTTATCAATTTCTGTCTGATAAAACTTCCTTTGCCCTGCTCTTCCTTTGCCCTGCTCTTCCCAGACTTACATCACCACCTTTTGGTAGTGGTGGTGTGGTGGGAAGAGTACTCAGTGAGAAGGCAGGGCACTGGCTTCTTATCTTGGCTTTCGATTAATCTATCCATCCATCTGGGGATCCTAGACCAATTGCTTGACCTCTTTGGCACTCACATCCCAGGAAGTGCTGATATAGCTTTTCTACTTGCCCCATGAGATCAGATCAAATAAGATGCTGTGGGGAAAGTCCTTTGACTTACACAGGTGTAAGGGTGGTTTGGATTAGAGGTAGTAGCAGTAGAATGAGCCAGAAAGGGAACTGCACAGTGTCCTTGGGAGGCCAGGGTTAGGACATCTTCATCTCTCAGATCCAGGAGAGGGAGTTTTCATAGGAAAACATGGTGAGCTGGCAGGAGAAAGGCAGGCCTTGCAATGTTATAAGTGGATACCTCTTGTTGATGGCAAAAGCGGAAGATTGACAAGACCCAAATATATGTCCTTAGGGAATAAGTAAGAGCACATCTAAAGAATGGAATATTATGTAAAAAGAATTAGATGCCTCCAAAATTAAGTTTAAACAGAAATGAAAAATAGTATCAGGGCGCCTGGGTGGCTCAGTCTATTGAGTGTCTGTTGATTTCAACTCAGGTCATGATCTCAGGGTTCATGGGCTCGAGTCCCATGTCGGGCTCTGTGCTGATGGCCCAGAGAGCCTGCTTGAGATTCTCTCTCTCCATCTCTACCCCTCTGCTGCCCGTGCTCTATCTCTATCTCTCAAATGAAAGGAAGGAAGGAAGGAATGAAGGAAGGAAGGAAGGAAGGAAGGAAGGAAGGAAGGAGGGAGGGAGGGAGGGAGGGAGGGAGGGAGGAAGGAAAAATAGTATATATATAATATGGTCTCATGTTTGGTGTTTAAAAATATGATGAAGGCAAACCGACAAAGAAAAGCCCTGAGAGTATCCTTCTAGTGGCTGCTGTTCACTGGTCATTCACACCAGTAATATGTGAGGCTCTGCACGGCACCCTACGTGCACTGTCATTTAATTTTCATGAGACACCCAAGGCAGTGCTCTCACTTTCTCCATGTTGTAGATGAGGAAACTGAGGCTTGGGTTAAATCATTTCCACAAAATCACACGACTGGAGCAGGGACTTCAGACCTAGCCTGTGCTCTGACCCACTGCACCATGAAAGTGTCCTGCCCCTTGTGGCATGGGGGGCTAGAGGGCTCCATACTGCAGCTGCCCCCTTTTACTGTTTCTTTAACAATGAATATGTGCATCATAGGTACATATCACTTCTATAAGAAGGGGAAAATGAAGTGTTTTTGTTTTTTTTTTTAACTAAGAAGGTAAAATGGCTTCTCAGCCCTTCCAGCACCCCCTCACCATACACATCCCAGTGCTGTGTTTGGGCCGTTTGCAAGTTCAGGCATGAGAGTCCTCCCCAAGGCAGGCTTCCAGAGAAGGGAGTGACAGCAAGGAGACCGCAGGGAAGGACTGAGCACACCTCTGCAGGGTGGGCCTGAGGAGGCAGTGGCTCCTTCCTTGGAGGGTGAGAGGAGCCAGCCTGAGGGTCCCATGGGGCAGGTCCATGTGAGCAAGGGTGTCATGGAATTCCACATGAGGGGGCGAGGGACAGTCTTGTTCCATGAAGGAAACCCATCCCACATGAGCAGCAGGTGTCACGGTCCCTGGGTTTGCTTTGTTTGATGTAGCTATCAAAGCCCAACCCAGTCCCAGGCTGCAGACTTGGGGCTGATTTTAAAAAAGAAAACTCAGGCTTCCCTTCTGTAAAACTCACAGCATCATCAGGAGGAGTAAATGAAATAGTATGAAAAAAAGGCAGGAGCATGCCAGAAACCGGGTAGAGGTGATATTCTGACCTGGTGCCCTTAGTGGTTCACTGACTGGGCCAGGGTCCCTTGGCTAGAAGGTGGCAGTGCCGGAGCTAAATCCCAGATGTCCTGACTCTAAACTCATTCTACCCAGCAGGAGAGGTGGAGAAAAGTTGGGCCCAGCCTAGAGAGAAGCCCTTGTTATGGGCAGGGTCCAGTCAGCAGCAGCCCCAAGGGGAGTTCTGTTGCTACACAGGAGGGAGAAATGATATCCAGAGGCCAGCCCAGGGGGCAGAAGGTGATCCAGGGCTACCATCCAAGGACCTGCATGTCAACACCTTCCCATCACTTTCCCCTCCCACAGACTCAGACTAGCTGCAGAGTTGCTGAGGGGAACCTGGTGCTAACTCTGTCCTTTGCTGGGCTAGCTGAGGATGCTGGGAGCGTGCTCTGCCACGTGCAGCATTTTCCTCCCAGCTACAGGTGCCCAGCCTTTCCAAGAGCTGCCCGCTGGGAGCTGGGAAGGCATTCTGCTCATGACTCTCAGCAAGCCCTTTGAAATTCCATGAATATCTCTGTCTGTAGGGGCCTGTGTCTCCCATCATTCCTCCAGGAAGGTGGCTCAAAGGCCCAAGGGTCATCTGTCATCCATGGCTCCCCAACCAGCACACACCTGTCTCCATGCCTCGATCTTTCATTACCAGAAATGGCAATAATAATTTCTTCAGAGTTCTGTTCTAATAACTAAATGGCATGAAACATTCATTTGGCCTAGCGCCAGGCAAAAAGGAGGCACTCAGTAAGTGGTAGCTGTTCTGATCAGAACCCTCATGTTAGAACAAAATTGGATTAAGTTCATGGCCTTCAGAATCAAACCTCCTGTGTTCTGGTGCAGGCTTGATTAGCTGGTTGCTGTGTGACCTTGAGGAAGTGGCCTAATCTCTCTGGACTTAGCTTCATAGCTGTAAAATGGAGATAGAATAATCCTTATTTCATAGCGTGGGTGTAAACCTAATGTTAGTCAAACCGTCTTAGAACCTTAGCTCATTGCTTGGCATGTAATAAATGATGAATAAACAGTAGCTGTTAATGTCGGCATTGTTGTGGTTGATGCGGTCGGACTGCAGTTGTAGGAAGACAGGCGTGGAAAGAGCTTTGAGGCTGACAGGACAGAGCCCGAAGACCTTGGCTCCAGGCCCAGCTTTGGAATGAACTCTCAGTGAGACCTTGGACGCCTCACTTGCCCTTTCTGCTGGGCCTTCTCATCTGCAAGGGCACTAAGAACCCCAAACTCACAGGGCTATCTGTGAACTAGCCAGTGCCATTATCCTCAGAGGGGTTGTCACTATTCCAGTACGTACTGGTCCTCAAAGTTGTGGTCCTCAGCCTTTTCAGCACCATCTGAGAACTTGTTAGAAATGCAGAGTCTCAAGCTCCACCCCAGACCTGCTGATTCAGACACCCTAGGGGTGGCCCCTAGCAGTCTGTATTTTAACAAGCTTTCCAGGTGATTCTGATGCTCACTAGTGTAAAAATTACGGCTGTAATGAGTGCGTGGGATCTTGTGCAGAGAGCGTGCTCAGGCTTGGGCATGGAAGGACAGAGAAATGGGTAGCCTGCTTGGCTGGTTGGTCAGCACATCCCAACACCTTCCCCCAGTTACATCATTGGGTCCGTGCGTCCACCCTTCACAGCGAGTTTCTATTCCATGTCTTCCGACAGGGTTTTAGAGCATCGCTGCCCAAAGACTAGGTCAAGTGTGAATGAATGAGTGAACGAATGAATGAATGAGTGAATGTTGTATGGGCTGCATTATTGATGGGAAGAGAAGGACTGCACCCAACAGAGCAGAAAAGCAAATGCACATCAGCTGATTCCAGCAGCGTCCACAACTTGAGCCCAGGGGATGTGGAGAGGGCCACAGGTGACCAAAAGAACAGATGGCACACAGCCTTAGTTGCAAGCCAGGGGTGCCCATTTGTTCTTTAGGCAATACAGGTACTGACAGGGGTCTTAGCAGGAGGCCATAATAGGGTCTGGACCAGGTTTTAGAAAGATCAAACCAGGAAGGTACAGTCTGCCTAGAGGTCTGGGGATCCTAGCCCCAGATTCCACGCTGGGCTCTGCCATTTATGAGCTGAGGGACCTTGGGGGAAGTCACTTTATCTCGCGAGGCCTCAGCTTCCTCACACGTAAAAGGTATGATAGCACCTCCCTCACTGGGTGGTTATGAAGGTGCTCTGTCCCAAGTAGGAGTCAAACCCCAGGGAAACTGCAGTCTGACTGAATTCATTTATTAGTTTAAGAAATAAAACCCTAATGTAAGGTAACCACCTTCCATTTTGGGGGGCCAACTTGTCTATAAACACCTAAGGATATAGAATTAGACATTTCATGTATTCATTTAGATACACATATGCTTCAAACTATATTATATAAAATAACATTAGCCTAGAAGTAAACTCAAATGGTTTTTATTTTATTTAAATTTTTAGTTAGTTAACACACACTGCAATATTGGTTTTAGGAGTAGAATTCAGTGATTCCTCAGTTGCCTCTGATACCCAGTGCCCATCACCCACTGAGCCCATCCCCCACCCACCTGTCTCCATCAGCCCTCAGTCTGTTCTCTATCATTAAATGGCTCTTGTGGTTTGTTTCCCTCTCTCCTTTCCCTGCCTTCCCATATGTTTGTCTGTTTTGTTTCTTAAGTTCCACACATGAGTGACATATGGTATTTGTCTTTCTCTGATTGACTTAAGTTTCTTAGCGTAATAACCTCTAGCTCCATCCACATCACTGCAAATGGCAAGATTTCATTCTTTTTGATCACTGAGTAATATTCCACTGTACATGTGTGTATGTGTGTGTGTGTGTGTGTGTGTGTGTGTGTACACTACATCTTCTTATCCATTTATTAGTTGATGGACATTTCAGCTCTCTCCATTGCTTGCCCTTTGTTGATCATGCTGCTATAAACATCAGGGTGCATGTACCCCTTTAAACCTGTATTTCAGGTGGTTTTTAAAGTAAAATTATTCTTTTCCTACTCTTCACCAGCTGCATCCAGTAACCATTATAAACATCTAAAACTAGCATGAGTGAAAAAAATAAATAAATAAATAAATAAAACTAGCATGAGTGAGGTTCTTTCACGCTGGTCCCCAAAACAGTATCTTGTTCAAAACAAACTAATGTATTCAAAGTAATGTTAACTTCTGGAAGACATAGATATAACCCATTTCTTCCTCTCTGAGAGGAACTCCATGGCCTGCGTGTGATGCCCCCTGGCTGCCATGTGTCCAGATAACACTGTACGGATTGCTGCGGCCCTCTGTGCTTCAGAAGTACATCATTCCAGTCCCATCACAACCCTAGCAGGCAGACATGATAATTCATCCCATTTTGGAGATGGGGAAACTGAGGCTTTCAGACTCACAAAGCTTGCTGAAGAACCTGGATTAAACCTCAGTTCTTAATCCAGAACCAAGCTCGTAACAGCAACCCTATGTAACTTCTAAGCACACAGATAATGCACAATAATTGGTGGCAATTATTATCATGTTATTTCCCCCAAGTGCAACTAAATAGGGCTTGAATTCCACAGGGGTCCTCAGCCCAGATCCCAAGAGCAAAAGAAGTGTTGTCTTCCCCCGGCCGTCAGCAGGTAGGATGGCCGCCCATGCCTGGTGTTTCCGAGGTTGCCATGTCCTTGACAGAGAGGTTTCGCCAGGGCCCCTGCTCGCTCATGTTTTCCTTAAAGGGTGGGCCCTTCTGCGACACTCTCTCTGGGTCCCCGAGTGTCTTCCTGATGCACATCACCACTTGTTTCTTCCCTCCTCGGTTTAGGAGATAAGAGCAAGTAATTGTCTTTTATAGACACTGTAATGAAGCCTGTCATCACACAAAAGAAGTTTGCTAATAAAATAAATCAAAGCAGCAATGAAAATGAATAGGGAGCAAGCTTTTACAATTAGATTTGTACTTGTCTGGTGGCATGGTGCTTCCACGAGAAGTGAGACGGCTGTTCCGCAGGGGAGAAAGGCGCTCAGAAACGAGATGATGGGCAAACTCCTCAAGGCAGAGGAACACGGTGCCCAGGGCAGGCACCTGTGTCCCCTGTGGGCTTGGAGGCTGGCAAGGGGCCGGACAGAGAGGGAGGGAGGGAAGCCGACAGAGAGGGGTTGCAGATACATCATCTCGGTGGTCTGTGTGTGTCCCCAGCCAAATGTGATCTGGCTTCGACTACCGCTGCTCCCCTTCTCTTTGCCATCAGCTGGACTCTTTCCCCGCCCATGTGTTTCCTGGGGGAGAGAATACCCTGGGGCACCCGGACCCCATGTGGTGCCCCATGAGTGTGCCCCAGCCCTGCCTGGCCCTGTCATTCTCATGGTCAGTTACAGGTTCTGCCACCAAGTCAAGTAGAAAAACTACTTCATGGGGCACCCGGGTGGCTCAGTTAGTTAAGTGTCCAACTTTGGCTCAGGTCATGATATCATGGTTTGTGGGTTCGAGCCCCATGTCCGGCTCTGTGCTGACAGCTCAGAGCCTGAAGCCTGCTTTGTATTCCATGTCTCACTCTCTCTCTATCCCTCCCCCGCTCATGCTCTGTCTCTCTCTTTCTCTCTCTCAAAAATGAATGATTACCATTTAGGAAATCAGGCTGTAGGATAAAAAACATGATGGTGTTGGGCAAAAGAGCAAATGCTGTATAATTTCAACATGGTGGTATTTCTCATTCTTGTGCAAACAGAAATGGCAAACGCAGTCAAGTTTGGTACAGTCACGCATTAAGCGAAGGGCTTTTCATGATTGTCTCATGCCCTCGGCAGCCTTATAAGTTATTAGTGACCTGCTATGCCCAGGTCACAGACAAGGAGACTGCGGCTCCCCAGGTGAATGCCTTGTGCCAGGTCACACAGCTGCACCAAGTGGCACTGGGAATGGAGTGTGGCGTGTGCTCATAACTCCTATGCTGTGATCGTCATGGGTCTTGTGTGGCTCTTGCCTCAGTTGTGAAGGAAGGTGGGAGAGGACCCTAAAGGTGCACAGGTGGGCAACCTGGGCGATGAGCAGAACCATGGGACCTGGGATCCAAGACCACCACCTCTGGCCACCCAGTGTGAGTCATGACACCATTCTGTGCCTCCGGCTTTTGTCATATTCCCAGAGGTAGAGTCCCCTCCAGTCTTGGGATCCAGCCAGATACCTCTTCAGGCTGTTCAGGTGCTCGCAAAGGACTCAGGAGTTGGCAGCAGCTTTAGCTGAACAGGTTATCTGTCTCTAAAGGCAGTTCCCATTCTAAGCTGGCTGGCAGCAAAGGGCAGGGAGGCTGAGGAGTAAACCCATCGTCTGAAGCCAAGACTTCTGGGCTCCAGACGTCCTGGGAATCTGCAGGTGGTTTGGATGCCTCAAACCTCTCAGCAGATCAAGGTCACCCTGGTCCCTCAGGAACCTTCAGGCTAGTGGCCAGCACGGTCAGGGCCAAAGAAACCAGAGGTCACAGCAAAGAGAAGGATTTGGAGATTGATCGTTGCCTACATAAAGAACAGTTCTCTGCCAGGCAGAGCTGGAGACACAACCTTGTTAGCTAATGCGAGTTTAATATAGAGTCAGGGGAGCTGGACGCCAGCCTAGTCAACTGCCCAGGAGACCGTCAGAAATAGAGCGGAGTAAGGTGTCCCCCATCTGCTCCGCGCCACTCTACCTCCCGAAAGGCAGGGGCGGCCCAGCAGCAAGCTGGGCGATACCCTCCAGACAAAAGCACCACTTCCACGTCAGTCATTTTGTATAAAGGAAGAGTTATTGTTATGGGAGGCTGGCGCCTGATCAATATCTCCTGCTTTGAAAATAAACTTCTTGGCTTGGCCTTGACATTAATCTACCATCAGGAGCCCATTATCTCAAGACCAATGTTCTGTTCTATTGACTTGCTCAATTTTTTTTCTCCCCCAAGAGCGGACTGTAATTGCATGCCTCCAGGCAGCCCTTGCACTCATTGCAGCCCCATGCAGACATGTCCCCTTGTAGGAGGCCCGGGATACGGCACGTCTGGGGTGGGATGGAGATGGTGGCTGGCAGAGGGTCATGGGGGGCTGAGGACAGAGCACAGAATCGGGGTTACAGACGCTCCCACTCCTACTCGTCATTGACAAACGAGGGAATGTGGGAATAAATGAACAAAAATGTCCCAAGTGCAGCTGGGCCCTACCATCGTCACCACAGCCCCCACAAACCCCAAGCCACGACTGCCTCCCGGGCCTTCCCTCCCCCAGACGTGCCCCCTGCAGCCCATTCTCCACCCCACAGGCAGAGTCCTCTTCAGAAAGTAGAAACTGGATCATGTCGTCACTCTCCCTGAAGACTTTCGGGGAAGCCTCCGTGTTCTTCCCTGCAAGACCCTTATGATTGTTCTGCTCAGCCCTCTGACCTTCCCTCCCATCTCTGCTTCTACTCCAGGCCTCTGGCTTTCTCTGTTCCGTGATGAAGCCAAGCTGGCCGTACCTCAGGGCCTTGACACTTGCTTTTCTCTCCACCTGTTCTCTCACCCCTTGGATCTTTATATTACTTTTACCTTCTCCTTATTTAAGTATCATATCTAATATTCCCTTCTAAGTAAGGATATCCCTGACTGGCGCAGGTAGCATATCATCTCAGAGATCCATGCAATGAGTCTTTCCAGATACCTTGCTTTGGCTTTTTTAGAGCACACATCGCCGTCAGAAACTTGCTTTCTGTAGTGCTTATCTACTGCCACAGGAAAAAATACCCCCGAACATGCTGTAATAGACAGTGTCGTGAGGTTTGCGCGGGTCAGGGGCTTGGGGGTGACTTAGCAGGACATTTCTGCTTGAAGCTCTCATGAGGTTGTAGTCAGGGTATCCACCAGGGCCATGGTCATCCGAAGGCTGGACCGGGCCTGGAAGATCCCTTTCTAAGATGGCATATGGCTGGCACGTCGGCCCTATTAGCAGAAGGCCCCCTGCCCCTCACCCCCTGGATCTCTCCACAGAGCTGCTCAGGTGTCCTCACAGCATGGCAGCCAGATGCCCCAAAGCAGGTGACCCCCACGGAGGAAGGTGGAAGTCACAGTGTCTTTTATGACTCCCATTTCTGCAGTTCTCCTTTGGTTACATGGGTTAGCCCTCATGTGACTCATTCGGGAGGGAGGTGTCTCAAGGGGCAAAGAGCAGAAGGTGAGGATCACTGGGGGCCATCTTGGAAGTGGCACACCACACTCACCCTCCGTGAGAACGAGGGCCCTGGCAGACTCAGCACTGTGTGTGCCCCACACAAGGTCTGGCATGTAGCAGAGACCCCCTAAATCTCAACCAGGTGTCCGAGTGAATCATTAGCGTGTGTCACTGTTACGACTGCGCGAAGTCTTGTGCTGAATAAGCACTTCACGTGCAATATCTCACCCCCCACGGCCTACCTCATTCACTCCTCTACAGACGAGGAAACTGAATCTCAGAGAGGTGAAGTACCTTGATCCAAGTCGCAAACCTGGTAAGAGTCTGAGCCAGCGTTTGGACCTAGGACTGCTGAGGACAGCCTGTGTAGGCTGGGCCACTCAGGGGATGTGAGTCAGCGTTGATGGTACTTAGGAAGAATTCCCAGATTGCCATCCGATCAGCATGCAGTCACACTCGGGAGCTCTTCGTGACGCCAGAGATGTAGGAAAAGAAGGAGAAACTTCAGATCACTCTCTACGGTGATACCCAGCTGTGTGGCTTAGTGAGCCAGACTGCAGAGAAGGCAGGGCAGGGAGCTGCTGCCTCTCCTCAGGGTGACCCAGCAAGATCTCCGAGGAAACTCCAGAACCTGGTGCCACAGTCAGGAAATACACAGGGCCTATGTGCCATCTCTTCCCCTCTCATACCTGTGGCGGACATCACCAAGGTGATCACCACATTCTCCCACTGAGCCCCCACTGCTGCCTAGAATTCTCACCACAGCTCTCCCCACACATGCACCTGTTCGGAGCCCAGACTCTGGAGTCGGCTAAAGCCAGGTTTAAATTCTGGCTCCACCACTCCCTAACCCTGTGACCTTAGACAAGCTTCTTGGCTTCTCTGAGCCTCAGTTTCTTCATCTGTAGAATGGAGCTTCATTACTACCCACTTCACTGGTTTTCTGACAAGGCTTAAATGCAGTTGTGCATGGGGGGCTTGGAGCAAAGAGCGTGGCAACGAGGAAGCACTCAGTGCTGTCAGCTGTTGAAAACTGCTGTTGTTATTACTCTGTTTTCCTCATTCTGTAAATGGGGGCTTTAATAGACAGTCCCAAGCTGATGCTTTCAATGAATGTATTGGAGGAGGGGACAGTGGCCTTGAAGGGGATGGTGAATGAAAGGCAGAACTGTCATCTTCTTTCTTCTTCCCACCCTACAGGTGTGGATGTGTGGAGGCCGCATGGAGGACATCCCCTGCTCCAGGGTGGGCCATATCTACAGGAAATACGTACCCTACAAAGTTCCAGCGGGAGTCAGCCTGGCCCGGGTAAGACGGTGGCTCCCTGGATGGGGACAGGGCGAGGGGCTAGGCTCATCAGCAGAGCAGAGGCATCCCGAGGCACCTGGAAACTGGAAGTCAAGTGACCCACGGGTGACGATATGTGCCCCCCTTCCCCAGCTCTCCAAGTAAAATCCAATTTAAGAGAACTTACTTAAAGCCCTGCTTAACCACTTAGCAGCTGTGACCTTGAGAGAGTTGCTTAACTCCTCTGAGCCTGTGTTTCTTCCTTTACTTAAAAGAAGCTAATTTTTTTTCAACTCTTGGCATGGCCAGGAGAATTAGGGAGATGGCATCGTTACCCCAAGTGTGACAGACATGATGATTTTAAGTAGCAGATATAGGAACATTTTTATTTACATGTGTTTAAATTAATGTGCTTTAGAAATTAATATGTATTAGTGTAGCAACCTTGTGATTTCACAGATATTACTAGGATAAAGCTAATTTAAGTGCAGAGTTAGACCAGAAGTGATTTAAAGAAGCCTATTGTTAGCTAAAAATATATTAATCCAGGTGGAGTGGTGTGTTTAGGGAAGCCGGAGACAAGGCACTGAAAAGTTACTGGCATGAGGGTGGTTAATAAATATCAGGATCGTTCTCTTCTCCCCACCCCCTCCCCACTAACATTGCCAGAAATTCTGTATGTCAAACTATTTCATTACCTTAAAATGGTTTGTATTAATCGCTGATTGAATTAAATTGGCCACTGGCTACAAATAGAAATCTGTTAGCCAGAGATTTGTTTTGGGGGCTGTTTTGTTTTTTGTATTAATGATATTTCACTGAGCCGTAAATTTTGAAATATTAAGTGTCTTGAGAAAACAAAAATATAAAAAAACAAGGTGACCACAAAGAGAAAATGGGGCGGGGGGTAGGTAGTCCCAGAAAGTGAAGAGGGCTGCAGGGAGGTCTGGGGGAAGCTGGAAAGGTAACCAGGTAACTGGCACAGCTTGCCTCGTGGAGATCCCTTCCGGCAGAGACCCCTTGCGAGCCTATTTGGCATCAGTCTGTACAGTGTCCTTCTGCCCTAGCTATCGCATCCCCCCCACCCCCCCACCATGCGCGTGCGATGCATGCAAAACTGTAGGCCCTGGGTCAGGAAGAGCCCTCGACCTGCGAGGTACAAGGGAGACCAGACAGCCCTACTCCCAACCTGACCCGCCCCCCTCCCGCCCTACGCCCCATCCTCTGATGGGAGCTGAGCTCCGAAGGCGGCAGAGGCTGCTTTGGGGACCATGTTGAAGGAAAAGAGAGCCAACAGTGCCCTCTAGTGGTAAGAGATTCTAAGGACAGCCGCACCTACCATCCGCGTTTAGGACAGCCCATCAACGCGGGGTGGTGTGGGAAGGCGGTTCTAGATTCAGCTGGAGAGGTAGGAATCCCTTGTTTGTTTGTTTGTTTGTTTGTTTGTTTGTTTGTTTGTTTGTTTGTTTTTTGAGATCCCATTGGCAATCCCAGAGGAAGGTGCCAGGCAGGAAAACAGCACAAAGTGCTCAGTAAGCCCAAGATTGCGACTCTCAGCTACTAGGAATGGTGGGACCATGGGGACATCCCTGACCCCTGAGAAGGACTATTCCCGAAGCATCCTTTTCTTATCCGCTCATTTATAAGACCCGCCTCGTAAAAAGGCACCACCACCTCCTGTTTACTGAACCATAGATGAATTCAGTGAATAACAGCTAACTGTAGTTACACATAAAAGCTTCCTGTGGGCTAGACATTAGGCAAGGCATCTTCCATACTTATCTCACTTAATTCTCGCTTATTTTTAATCCCCATTTGAGTGATGAGGTAAGTGAAATGTAGAGACATTACCAACTAGAGCCAGAATTCAAAGGCACTTAGGTGGGACCCATGCCTGGCACAGAGCAATTGTTCCTTAAACAGTGACTGCTGTTGTTAGCATTTATGTCAGCATCCATTAACAAGACTGCGAAGTTTCTTTCAATATCTTCTCTGAATTCTGCCTTTAAACATTTTAACTTCTTTCTCACCTGTGTGTACTGTATCAGTCTCCTGTTGACTTTAAACCAGTTTAAAGCTCCCCTGAATTTTTGTCAAAGTATCTAACTACCCCCCTTGAGTTGCAGATCATATTTTAAATGTTTGCTTAGTGTTTTAACAGCCAAATCCTTATGGAGCATTATCTCCTAGAAGATCATTTTGATAGATTCGAGGAGAGGTCGTCTAAAAGCCCTAAAAGAGCTGCATAAAGAGAGAAACCAAAGTCTTACTAAAGGTGTACAGGTTCCAACAGGACAAACGGTCAGGAAGTAGCGAAGCCACAATTCAGGAAGGCTGAGCTAGCCAGCAGCTCCCCTGCCTCAAGAACAAGTAGCCAGGCTTAGTGTGTTTACTAAATTTGCTAAAAACTCTCTTGTTTCTGCCCCTGGAAACGGGTCTTAGGGAAGACAACAACACAAACCCACTCAAATTTGCAAAAAAATTTTAAAAAGTGGATTCTTCTTCCAAGCATCTAGGCAAATCTCTGTAATGCAAGTGTAAGAAAAGCAGACAGGACTGGGACCAGGAATTAGGAATGAGGAGGGATGACAGGAGCACCCAGCCTGCTAAAATCCCAGAATCCTTTGTGTGACTCTCACAAGGAGGGGGATGTACTGGAAACAAATGTAAAGTCCTTTCCTTTGGTCCAGTCAGCTGTACCAAAAGTTCAAGACATGGGAGAAATGGTTTATGAAGGCATGTCTAGAAAATGCAATATTCATTAATATAGTAACTTAAGAATCAATTAAAATCAAAACAGTATGTGATTTCTCCTTTTATAATAGCACTGGTGAATTTGGGCACCTTTCCTTGGTCAGATTGGCCACTTTGGCCTGCAGAGAGAGACAGAAAAGTATAGCAGTTCCTCACCATCCCTGTGGCATGGGCAGATTAGTGTGCCAAAGGGCCTAGGTGGGCAGACTGGGAAAAAGAGAGTCTTTGGGTCTACAAGCCTTTTTTTGGCTTTCAGCTTTCTCAGGGCACAGATTTAAATTAAGCGCACCCTTTGCTGTGCAGGGGCCTAGGCAGGTATAAGAATGTTCCTTAATTCTTTTCTAACCCGCCGTCAATCTCTTCAGCACTCAGAAAGAATGAGGCACCAGCAAGGAAATTCCAAAGCTTCCTAGTCCCAAACTCAGAGTCAGCAAAATCAAGAAGTGGGTGAAGTTTGTCGTTGGCATGCCCCCCCCCCCCCCCCCCCGCCGATGGCTTCCTTCCTCCTTGCTCAGGGGTCAGCAAACTGTTTTTGTGTGGCCTGTGGAGCTAAGAATAGTTTTTCACATTTTTAAATAGGATGAAAAAGTGAAAGAATAATATTTTGTGATACATGAAAATCAAATTTCAGTGTCCATAAAGTTTTATTGGAACACACACAATCCATTCATTTACATAAAGCCTAGGGCTCCTTTTTAGCCACCTCAGAGCTAAGACCATATGGTCTGCAAAGCCCAAAATATTTGCGATCTGACCCTTTAGAGAAAATAGTGGTCGACCCCTGCCTTATCTTCTGCTTCTAGAGATGTGAGGTGTGCAAGGTTTGAATGACTGATAACCTGCTAACTCCCTTTTACCCTTCAGAAGAAAATTTGGCTTGCACTATGGGGGAAATCCTTTGATAGCCATAAAGCCTGGAGAGTTCCATGTTGGGGGTGAAAGGCAGATTTCTGGCAACAGCCAAGGGTTGGAGAAAGATGTTTTGGAGCAGAGAATTTCCCCTGAACACTGAAGCTGAGCTCTTCGAGAACCAGCTGTCTGGGGTTCTCAGCAGGTGGTGTCTACAACTGCAGATGAAATGAGGAATTTTCATCCCAGCTAAACAGAAGAATCCAGTTTTTCTCTGTCTCCAAGTCCACTTACAAACAGGTTGTTTTCCTGACTGCTGCCTCTACTTGCCAGTAATGTGGTTGTCATTTTTATATCGATCATCCCTGTGCTTCATATTCAAAGCAGCAGCAACCTTTGTACCTCAAAGGGTTTTTTAAAATTCCACCTGCTGGTAGAATTACAACTTTTGGTTGCAAATCATCATTTGTTTTCAACCACGGTACTTGGTCAGCACCCTTAATAGGAAATGACAGAAACCCAACTCAAACTGGCATAAGCAGAAAGGGAATTCACTGACCTGTGTGAATAGAAAGTCCTTAGATAGTGCTCACTTCAGGCATGACTGGGTTCAGGTACTAAAAGGAACGTTCCTCGTCTAGCCCTCAGTTCCGCTTCATTCATTAAGCCTTGGTCAGGTTTTCTACGTGGCCCAGCAGCTCCGGCCTCCAACTTACCCAGCAATGCAAGCGGAAATGGAGCAATTCTTCCCCATAGTTACGGTGAAATTGCCAGGCTAATGTCTATTGACATTGGCTTGGCGTGAGTCACGTGGTCAGTGCTGACCAATCCCCAGACCCAGGGCTGATTCCCATGAGCAGGGCTAGTTCATGCACCTTTCCCGAAGCCCTGTGAGAGAGAAGGCCGAAGCAGAGGAGGGAGGCTACCCCGAGAAAAGAATGGAAGATGCAGGTAAAACTTCAGCCAGAAGTTGTGGAGTCCTTAAAACATGCATAAATAAATACACAAGGCTTTAAAAACATGGTGGTCTACAGTCTTTGGTGCAACATAAAATAAGAAAGATGAATCTCAACTTCCAGGACGCTTCCCCCCCCACCCCCCCAGCCGGGCCTGACCCTTCCACCTCCCTGTCGCCCTCCAGAACCTGAAGCGAGTGGCGGAGGTGTGGATGGATGAGTACGCCGAGCACATTTACCAGCGCCGGCCCGAGTACCGCCACCTCTCTGCTGGGGACGTCGCCGCCCAGAAGAAGCTCCGCAGCTCCCTTAACTGCAAGAGTTTCAAGTGGTTTATGACCCAGATCGCCTGGGACCTGCCCAAATTTTACCCGCCCGTGGAGCCCCCCGCCGCAGCTTGGGGAGAAGTGAGTCTGAAGGGCCCTTCTAGCTCCATAATTGGTGTCCAGTGCAAAATGCAAAAGCGGACCCCCTATTCACAAGACAGGCAAAGAGTGCCATTTAAGGCTTGAAATAGAAAACACGTTCCTTTGCTGATTCTCTCTAGCCTTGTGGTGGTTTTTTATATGCTACTTAATGTTCTAAGTAGAGGAAAATTAAAACTTTAATATTAGCATTAATTTTACCATTCAGCTTCATATTATGCAGTGTGAGTTTTAAATGCAAGTAGAAGAGCATTTAGCTCATGTGCCAGATGGGTGAAATTTCACAATCTGTATTTTAGCCCTCGTACGTGCATATATATTTCTTAACCAGAACAATGCAAACACAGCACAAGCTAACTCAGCTGATTTTATTTCACTTGTTGATAATGCGAACTTTCTTTAATTTTATTAAATTTTATAAAGTTTACTTACTCTAAGAGAGAGGGAGAGAATGAGTAGAGGAGGGGTAGAGAGAGAGAGAGAATCCCAGGCAAGCTCTGTGCTTCCAGTGTGTAGCCCAACTTGGGGCTTGAACTCACGAACCATGAAATCATGACCTGCACTGAAACCAGGAGTCAGTCACTTAACCAACTGAGCCATCCAGGCGCCCCAATAATGCATGCTTTCTAAACCCCTTCTATCTGTGGCTTGCTAATGAGTGAGGCAGAGCAGAAGGAAAATAAACTATTTTCCTAATGAACAGCTAAGGATTGCCCTATTCTTCCCTTCCTTCTGTGTTGTTATCTGCCGCTGGTAAGGGAAGTGGTCTGCTGGTCCAGGGAAGTAATGCAAGTAAGAGGCTACTAGAACTCCTTGGCCCCTCTTTGTGCAGTCAAGTTCTGGTTGGAAAGTGTGGCCTTCAGACATGCCAGCACCCCACCTCGTCTTAGCTGTCACTCCCATGAATGTGGGACCCCCAGGATTCTGTGCTTCTGGGGGATCACAGGTGTTACATGCAAACACAGGAAAAAGGTACAGCCAATGCTGTTTATTCTCTGTATTTAAGAGTCTCTTACGGTTTGCCTCTCTGTGTTTTTATTTTATTTTTCCTTCCCTTCCCCCATGTTCATCTGATGAGTTTCTCAAATGCCACATGAGTGAAACCATATGATAACTGTCTCTCTCTGACTAACTTATTTCATTTAGCATATTACCCTCCAGTTCCATCCATGTTTTGCAAATGACAAGATTTCGTTCTTTTTCATTGCCAAGTAGTATTCCGTTGTATACATATACCACATCTTCTTTATCCATTCACCAGTCGAACACTTGAGCTCTTTCCATAATTTGGCTGACACATGAAAAGATGCTCAACATCACTATCAGGGAGTTATAAATCAAAACCGCATTGAGATACCACCTCACACCTGTCAGAATGGCTAAAATTAACCCAAGAAACAGCAGATGTTGGCGAGGATGTGGAGAAAAGGGAAGTCTTTTGCACTGTTGGTGGGAATGCAAACTGGTGCAGCCCCTCTGGAAAACAGTATGGAGGTTCCTCAAAAAAGAATTAAAAATAGAAGTACCCTATGACCCAGCATTAGCACTACTATGAATTTATCCAAAGGATAAAAAAATGCTGATTCGAAGAGGCACATGCACCCCCAATGTTTACAGCAGCACTGTTATTAAAAATTTTAAGACCACGACAGCAGAACTTTAAACCAATGACAGCGCCTTCTGAGTGAGGGGTGCTAGGCCGCTACCCATGTCACACTCATGAAGCCCATCCTGCCGGGGGAGGCAGACCATCTTCTAGGAGAAGCAGCGCTCTGTCACCAGATTCTGGCTCCTGGTCTCTGAGCTGAGATGGACATTCTAGGACTGGGGGACAAGGAGCATAAGAGTTAGATCTCCTTCCTTGTAGGTGACAAGTCCAATCTGAAGTGAAAAGAGAAATGTATTGAATCTCGTAGAAACTTTGGGTAGCTGTGACTTCAGACACATCTGGATCCAGTGGCTCAAATGATGTCAGTTCACCTCTGCTGCCATTGCTGTTAGCCTCATGCTGAGGCTAGCAAGATGGTTTCCAGAAGCTTGAAGCTGACCCAGCAACAGAAGGTAGATGCCTGCCAGTAAAGCCAGCACCGGTTCAGGAATCAAGTCTGATTCTCTGGTCTGGACCAACCACTGTGGCCACTGGAGGAAGAGGGAAAGCAGGGGTGGACAGACACACTGAGAGCCCACAGAGTGGGCAAAGGGTGGTGGCCCCCTAGAAAATCAGGGTGCCGAGGAAGGAGTGATGTGTTTGGGCCAGCAGAAGCACCAGGTGTGGCTTGTTCAAATTCACACAGCAAGTTAGAGGGGCCTTTCCTGACTAAGCTGTGGGGCCCGCTCTATCCAACACCAGCATCGATATCTAGAAGAGGTGTCCTGTTGACTTCCCTCATGAACCTCTTCATTTCTCTGCTGGTTTATTGGCTTTCTCCCCTGTATTAGGGCCAGTCCTCCGATAAGCAGATACCAAGAGACTTGTTGGGGGAACGCCTGAGAGAAGGAACGAGAAGGGAGCCAGGAGAGGCTGGGAGATCTGCTGTGGGGATGCTCTGCCCTCTGAGAAGGGACGAGGGGGGGGAAGGGCTGGCGCAGGAGGAGTCCCACGCTGCAAGGATGCACTTGAGCCAAGTTACTGAGCAGTCTTTGAGCCAAATCCATCAGAGGAGTCGGCATCTCCCCGGAATGGGCCTCTGCCACAGCACCCCTGTCCCCTCCGTCGCTGGCTGGAAGCAGCCCATGGGAAGCACGGCCTCCCCTCAGACACAGTGGATTCAGAACACATCAGCCGGGCAGTCAGACTCCCTGCAGCAGGACAGCTGAGGGACACGTTTTCACGGCCACCACACCTCCAACCCCTCAGTCAAGATAGGGATGATTCTGGGGCGCCTGGGTGGCTCAGTCGGTTAAGCGTCTGACTTTCGCTCAGGTCATGATCTCGTGGTTCTTGGGTTCGAGCCCCGTGTCGGGCTCTGTGCTGACTGCTGGCTCAGAGCCTGGAGCCTGTTTCAGAGTCTGTGACTCCCTCTCTCTCTGACCCTCCCCTGCTCACGCTGTCTCTCTCTCTCTCTCCTAGAAATAAATAAAACATTAAAAAAAAAAAAAAGATAGGGACGATTCTGTGAGGCGGGAACTACACGGTGGGGCACCTGTACCGGACGGGGGCCTTTATTTAGGTCATGAGCGCTGGCTGAGCAGCGAGGCCATCGGCTCTGAGCCCGGCACTCCTTCCGCCACACCACACCCTGTCTTACTGAAACTCCGGTTGTTCTTTGGCTCGAGAACCTCTTGCCATTCACCTGCTCTCTAAGGCCAAGACCCCACAGCAAAGAGGTCCTGTCCTTTTCAAGGGTCGTTTTCAAGATATGGTCCCTGGGTCACCTGCAATGGAGGTAAAATTCAGTTCCTGGATGTGCTGGATCAAATTCTCTAGGAATAGAGCCAGGGAGTCCTTCGAATACCACCCCCCCCCCCAACTTCCCGGTCTCCACCGCCAGCCACCCTGTGACTTTGCATGCTCTAGGACAAAGCTGGCTTTGGAGGAGCTCCTCTCCACGGACTGATTCTTTCTTTATTGAGAGGCGCAAGGCACTTCTCCCACCCCAGGGCAAGCTTCATTAAGACAATGCAGAGCTGGGGCGCCTGGGTGGCTTAGTCGGTTAAGCATCCAACTTTCACTCAGGTCATGATCTCGCGGTTCGTGGGTTCGAGCCCCGCGTCGGGCTCTGTGCTGACTGCCAGCTCGTAGCCTGCAGCCTGTTTCAGTCTGTGACTCCCTCTCTCTCTGACCCTCCCATGCTCACGCTGTCTCTCTCTCTCTCCTAGAAATAAATAAAACAAACAAACAAAAAAAAAGACAATGCAGAGCTCCCCCTATCTGATGCCTAGCTGGGTTCTCTCCTCCTATCCCAGCAGGGTCCCAGGGGACTATCTCAAGGTGCCTCACCAGTCTACTCTTTCCTCCTGTCTCTTTCAGATTCACAATGTGGGCACAGGGCTGTGTGCCGACACGAAGCACGGGGCCCTGGGCTCCCCACTGAGGCTGGAGAGCTGCGTCCGGGGCCGTGGGGAGGCTGCCTGGAACAACATGCAGGTGAGGGCCACTTCTCAGGGACTGGCAGCCAGGTTTCCCTGGGCCATCTGTAGCCTGGAATGCTCACATGGTCAGGGCAGGGAAAGAGAGGCCAATGGTCAATGACGAGTGACAAAGCTAGCCCAGGGGAGGAGTTATAAGAGTTTTCACAATACCTGAAAAGAGGAATCCTTCACACTGCAATAAAATCAGCAATCTGGTCTGTTGCAAATGACAGGCACTCAGCTCAAATGACCTTCAACAAAGAGAAGGGCATATTGGCTCAAGCATGTCATTGAAAAGCTTAGATGATGTCATCAGGACCTCTCCAGGGTCTCAACTCTTCTTCCTCTCTGTTGGCTTCATCCTTCACCTGGCTCTTCCCACATGGTGGCAGATATGATCACCAGCAGCAAAGGCTTCCAACCCAGTGAAAAGGCATGTCCCTTTCCAGAGTGCTGGGAAAGCCATGGGGTGCTCACATACTGGCTTTCCTGAGCCAGTTACAGTAGAAGATGTGATACAGTCCTCCCGTTAATCAGGCCCACGTCACATGCCCACTCCTGAAGCCTGCAGTGTGGTCATCCTCGCCTGAAGGGTGGGGAGAGGAGTGAGGAGGGCAGGCTCCCCAGAGGATCGTGCCCAGGGAGGTGTTATCAGAAGAATGAAGGGTACAAGCCAGCGGTGCAGGAAAGGCACCACACTCAAGAAACTGCATTTAGCTTTCCATGATCCCCACTACCAACAGTTAACCCCAAAATCACACCGCATCCCACATCCACTGAATCTTGATTCGAGAGAACATTTTTATAGTCTTATTGTGGATTTTCTGACATTTTGGAAGTGCCCACTGATGGAAGCCCGTATTGTGGGACCAGTGCCAGCCTCCCTCTGAAATCCTTCCTGCTCTCTTTCCTCCTTTCCTGGTGACAGTTCTTATGAGAAGTGGCTCTCCTTCATCGGTTCTCCTAAATTCTTCAGGGCAGCATGTGGCTGCTCCCCACACCCACCCCATAAAAGAGGCCAGGAGGAGACAGCACAAGGCCTGAGGAAAACGTGCCTTGGGAACTCAGCCTAGGATAGCCTCACTGTGTGACAGAGTCCACACTAATGAGTCACTCAAACAGGGAACAGATTGGTGCCTGCTATGCCAGCCTCCACTCTCTGAAATGGGACGTGTGGCAGCCATGCCCCAGTGGGATCTATATCCCCTGGGGCTCTCAAACACCCTGCGCAGGGAGCTCTTATGAGCCTGAAAAGGGAGAAATGGGAGTCTCAGATGCAGAAGACCCAGGAAATAATCAGGAGGCAGTAGCTGGCAGAACCACTCCTGGCCAACATGGTGTCCACTCCTGGCCAACATGAAGTGGGACAATGGGGACTGGATTTACCCTCCTGCCAGAAACAACTGAAAACACACACACAAAATATGTGAAACACTCTTTTTGAGAGAGCAGACAACAGGGGATTCTATTAAAGAGACTGATGTTCTGGTTGTAAACCATCCCTCAAAGAAAAATCCAGGCCCAGATAGATTGATTGGTGAATGCTACAAAACACTTAAGCAATGTTACCAACTTTACAAACACTTTTCCAGAAAGAGAGGGAATACTTGCCACCTTATTTTGTGAGACCAGCATTACCTTAACAGCAAAACTGGACTGACATTATACGAAAATTACAGACCAATATCTCTGGTGAACATAGGTGCAAAAAGTCTAAACAGAATTTTAGAAATTCCTATCCAACAGTATGTAAAAGGGATAATACATCATGACGAAGTATAATTTATCCTAGAGATACATGGTTGGTTGAATATTAGAAAATTAATCAATAGAGTCACCATTTTAACAAACTGAAAAAAAAAAAAAAAAACCCATATAATCACCTTATACCCAGAAAAAGCATGTGACAAAATCCAGCATTCATTCCTGATAAAAACTCCCAGTAAACCGGGAACGAAAGGGAACTTTCTCAACTTGATCAAGGTCATCTGTAGAAAACAAGCAGCTCACATCAAACTCATGGTAGAAATCTGCATGCTTTACCCCTAATACCGGGAATAATACAAGGATGCTGACCTTACTGTTTTTTGTTTTTTTTTTTTTTAATTTATTTCTGAGAGAGAGAGAGAGAGACAGCATGAACAGGGAAGGGTCAGAGGGAGAGGGAGACACAGAATCTCAAATAGGCTCCAGGCTCTGAGCTGGCTGTCAGCACAGAGCCTGACGCGGGGCTCAAACCCACGAACCGTGAGGTCATGACCTGAGCCAAAGTCGGACACTTAACCAGCTAAGCCACCCAGGCGCCCCAGTGACCTTACTGTTTCTATTTGACACTGTACTGACCTGTGGCAAGAAAAAGAAATAAAAGTCATGCAGACGGGTGAAGAAGGAAAATAATTTGTAGACTATATGATCATCTTTATTTGTGGACTATATGATCACCTTTGTGGAAAATTCTATTGAATCTTCAGAGAAACTGCCAGAACTAATAAATGAACTTTATCAAAGTTATGAGACACAAAAATCAATTGTATTTCTACATATGAATAATGAAGCATCAGAAATTAAAATTAAAACATGTCAAAATTAAATGAGTCAGGGGCGCCTGGGTGGCTTAGTCGGTTAAGCGTCCGACTTTTGCTTAGGTCATGATCTCGCAGTTCGTGGGTTCGAGCCCCGTGTC
Organism: Hyaena hyaena; assembly: GCF_003009895.1. Lineage (NCBI taxonomy): Eukaryota > Metazoa > Chordata > Mammalia > Carnivora > Hyaenidae > Hyaena > Hyaena hyaena. The sequence continues at coordinate 822,201 of NW_024081252.1, read as the reverse complement.
GGGCTCTGTGCTGACAGCCAGCTCAGAGCCTGGAGCCTGTTTCAGAGTCTGTATCTCCCTCTCTCTCTGACCATCCCCTGCTCACGCTGTCTCTCTCTCTCCTAGAAATAAATAAAAATATTTTTTAAAAAAATTAAATGAGTCAAAATGTATCAAATTGTGTACTTTAAATGTGTGTGGTTTATTGCATGCCACTTAACTCTCCAGTAGAGCTGCTGGAAAAAGTGCTTATCAACCAAATACAGTAGTGAACCTGGTTTGGATCCTGATTCAAACAGACTAACTGTGAAAAGAAACTTACAAAGCAATTTAAGAACATTTGAATCTTACTTGATGACATTGAGGACTTGGCAGCAAGTTTTTATTGCTATAATGGCACTTTAGTGAAGTATTTACACCTGACATGATATGATGTCTGTAATTTGCTTCAGAATAACGTTGAGGTGGGGGTTGTGTAGGGGGTAAAACTGTAACAAGATTCACCATGAGTTGGTAATTGTTGAAGCGGGGTGATTGGAAAAGGTGTGGTCAATACGGTGTTCTGGACCTCTACGTTTAACATTTTCTATCATTACAGAAAAGAGAGGGGCGCCTGGGTGGCTCAGTCGGTCGAGCATCCAACTCTTGATTTCAGCTCATGATCTCATGGTTGTGGGATCGAGCCTCGCATCCGGGTCTGCACTGACGGCATGGAGCCTGCTTAGAATTCTCTCTCTCCCTCCTCCCTCTGCCCCTCCGCTACACACACACTCTCACTCTCTCCCTGGTTTTGCTGTCCCTATGACGATGTCCCTATATGTATAGGTGTTCACCTTCACCTGGAGAGAGGACATCCGGCCTGGAGACCCCCAGCACACCAAGAAGTTCTGCTTTGACGCCATCTCCAACACCAGCCCGGTCACCCTCTATGACTGCCACAGCATGAAGGGCAACCAGCTGTGGAAATATCGCAAAGTAAGGAAGGCTGTGTGGGTGGAGCAGGGCCAATCGCTTGGTTTTAAACCAAGAGAAGCAAACAGACATGCAGCACCTCACTTCTTACCCCAGTAGAGCATGCTTGCCCGTGCCTTCGCTCCACACACTCGCCATGCCCAGCTCCTCTGTCATTTGAGAGATACCAGAAACCCAGAGTTTTATGTGAAATCTGTACAGTCTTAAATGCTGGCAGCCGAGTCCCTAAAACAATACCACACCATCATGAGAACCAATGAAATTTAGCCAGAGACGAGATGATTAGGGCCCAGCCCCGGAAGTGGCACACAGGTAACTTCCATCCGCATCCCAGGGGGCAGAGCTCAGGCACAGGGCGAGGCCACCTGCGGGGTGGGGGCAGGGCAGTGCCTCACTTTGCTCAGCAGGGAAGCCTCGCGGGTCAGTGCACGGCTGGCCAGCTGCTGCCTCACTGCCTCACTGCTATCACTGCTGCTGCCGTTGGTTCAGAGCCCCAGCGCCGCCCAGCTGATGACCTCCCTGTTTTGTAGGACAAGAGCCTGTACCACCCCGTCAGCGGCAGTTGCATGGACTGCAGTGGAAGTGATCACAGGATCTTCATGAACACCTGTAACCCCTCTTCTCCGACCCAGCAGTGGCTGTTTGAACACACCAACTCGACAGTCTTGGAAAAATTCAATAGGAACTGAGCCCTGGCGTCTCCTCCGCGGGCCTGGCGGAGTCCTCTGCAGGCGCTGCTGGCACCTTTCCCCTCCCGAGGGACCCAGGGCTTCCGTGGGCAGCGTGATGCGAAAGGCGCTGGCCAGCCGGTCAAGGGCAGAGAAGGCTCTTACGGCTGGAGCAGGAGGTCCGCCTGGTCCTTGAGGCCCAGTGGTAGCTGTGTGGGGGGAGAACAGACCCCACATGAGGCCCCACAAAGCAGTGCCTGCTTTAATCCCTGATGGCATCATGGAAATCCAGGAGGGCCTTATCGACTTTGTCACCACGTTCCCTTGAGCACTATGTGGGGTGAAAGCCAAGGCAGCCCTCAGCCACCCAAAAATGGGTCCTACAAGGTTGCCTATCTTTGAGATGGCTCGTACATGATGGCCCTTTACAAAAAGAGGCCCCTGTTGTTTGTCTGGGCAGCTCGTAGCACCTAAGCCATCCGTCCGCTGCGGAAGGGAAGGAAGGGAGTCTTTCTCAGGGCCACTGGTTTCAGCCCTTTAGTTTCTGCCTGTCATGGAGTAACTGCAGTTACTGCCCGGCTTCTCTTCTGTCACAGCCCCAGGTGATGTGCTCGAAGGCCACACCTGTAGCCTCAGAGTGTTCAATACTGAACACTGGCCAGCTGCCAGGCTGGGGGTCAGGAGCGGGACCTCTAGACGTTCCTTGGCCGCCATGGACACGTGGGATGTTTCTCCTTGCTCTCTGGGCACGTGACAGCTCAGCCACCGGCTCTTCGGGGCTGGGCTTCAGATGGCTTTGGGCCCATGGAAAAGTCCTAGTAGAAGACCTCCAAACGAGATACTCTGGCTGAATTTCCCTGATCAGTTCTTCCATTTTCCTCTTTCTCTCTTGGGCAATTACTTGCCTCAAGAAAGGAGCAGACGTGTGAAGCGCTCACCTCCCAAAGTCTGGAGGCCTCCCAGGTGGACTGTGGGCAAGATGCCCAGCTTCTGACCTCATCGTGGCTCCAGTTCTCAGAGAGAACTGTAGAATTTTTGTAGAACTATACCATTGGATCACAAACTAGAACACTACATAGGATTCTGGCATTCTAGCATCCAGTTAGGATTTCTAGAATACTGTGATTTAAAAGAGCCAGCCAAGTGTAATACAGTAAGGCAGCCGGCCCCCAGCCTAGAGACAGTCTTTGAAATCCAAGGCTGGTGGTGTCAGGGGGTGTGGGTGGGTGACCTGTGTCCATCAGCTTGTACCAGAGGCCTTGGTATGACACGGTCCACAGCGCAGACCCAAAGCCCTACACCTTCTGCCACCTTCGCAGCTGCAGTGGAGGAAACCCCGGGTTCATGAGCAGGCCAACACCCAGCTCCATGCCAGTCCCTCGTTGTTTACCGTTTGCTTTGTTAATTATGTGTCAGACTCCCAGAGGGCTCCCAAGCTAATAGGAAGCATTTCTGTAACCAACCTGCCACCCACTGATTTGGAAATGGAATTCGCATTCTACAACCTATGGCTCCCACCAGCTAGTCCAGGAAATCCTGGAAATCGGTGTTCCAATTAGAGCTGGATCTCTTGATTGTGTCATTTACCAATTAAATGAGACATTAACCTGGGAACAGAGACATGGATCTGCCTTTGAGATGCTGGCTGATCTCAAGGCCATCAGTTATCAGGGTGGGGGGATCAGGAAATAAAACACTCCCAACCACCAACCCCCCAATTAAGCGTATAGCTGGCAAAGCATCACTTCCTCCACTTCTGCCCCCACACAAGCCCTGCCCTGGCCGCCTGTCCCCAGGAGAGCCGGCCCCTGTGCGTGCCACAGCTTGCTTGTCCATCCCTCCATGTCTTTTCCTAATGAGTGCCATATCCTTAGAAGTGGCCCTCCATAGGAAGGAGTCCAAAGATGAGGCCCCTTCCAGGATCTAGGAGAACAAGAGTTGCAGTTTGGAGAGCTGAGTTAGGGTTCATCATCAGAGAGCAATGCAGCATCATTAAAATAAAAACTGTGCCTTTTAAAAAGAAAAAAAATGCAAATGTACAGCAAATCCCTAAACTTGAACAATTTCCTAGTGCCTTGCTAGACAAACATAAAGGGGCAGGGTCGGGGGGGGAGGGGAAACATTGGTGGTGGTGTGTGCAGTTTCTGTTGGATGAGTGTGTGTTTCTTAACTTCTAGTCTCAAGCAGGAGACGTTGGGCCTAGAGCAGGATCTAGGAGACGGAGAGGCTCCTCAAGGGCCAGAGGCTGGAGTTACTCCAGTTCGTGCAAGTAACCCTCGAAGTTAAAAGGGCAGCTGGACAACTCATTTCATCCATGGCCTAGAAGGGCCTCAGCAACCCCTGGAAGACCCCAACTGATGCCCAGTAAAGCAGCTGGGAGCCTGTGAGATGCTCTCATCTGGGCCGTGAGTGAGGATGTGGGCCCCTTGTCCTCCCTTTGTTCTGAGCACGAGGTCACAAAACAGGTGCTGCCAGAAAGTATCATGACCGTGTGGCCCACCAGCAGCCTTTCCAAAGGGGGACTCCAGAAACATTTTGGAACACAGAGAGCATCTTTGCTGTGAATACAAGGCCTTTGGAGGTGGCTAAATGTTCAAGCACATGTGTGAAAAGCCCTTTCACTGTGTGCCTCCAGCTGGAGCTTTCGACTTTTAAGATAGTCCAGGAGCCATCTATTCTCCCCTTGTGAAAGATCTAGTCAGAGGCAGAAGGAGCCACTTCCACAGGGGATGTGGCGTGAGGCCTAGGGGAGCAAGAGTAGTTCCTGTTGAAGAGGCAGCATGTAGATTCCCAAAGTCCATACTATATTCACTTTCCAGACCTACCTGTTGAATTTCTTTGTCTCCTTAAGAAAGAGATGATACCCTTGAAAATGGCTCCATATTTCTTTCCGGTATCTTCATTTTTCTAGTCTCTGGAATCTCAAAAGAGCAGCAAAGCACTTTACAGTAGTAACTGAGAATTGCTATAACTGAGGATTCCTTGCTTCAGCGATCTCTAGTTTGTACACATTGGGTGATCTTTTATAATTCCTGGGAGGCAATGCATTTTTAATGTTTTCTGAAGATTTTTAAGTGCGGGAGAGGGGCAAGGAGTGCAGTCCAATGTGGGAATTCTTTTCTACTTGCAACTGATGCTCTTTGTGAAAATCCAAGTAATGTTTCAGTTCAAACTTGATCTTGAGCCAAGGCCAAGGCCCACTGCCACCTCTGGGTGGGAGTTGGACCTACAACCCAAGTGACAAAGTCCTCTTAACATCCACTCCCCAGAATGGCTGAATCAAAGCCACTCCAGACAACTGAGTTGGGCTCCTGCTCTGTTTTTGGCTTGAAGCCTGGGATCCCAAAGGGACTACAGACAGGGAATATTGAGATGGCAGACTGGGATTCTAAACAGAGAGCTCAAGACCACCAGCCTCTCTTCTCCTGCCTGTAAAAGTGAGCCTTTGTGATGAACTGACTCACTGTGTACAATTGTGATTGTGATCATTGTTGAGTAAACCTCCAGACTTTCTCTAACGTGTTCTCTGGCTTGTTCTTGTCATGCACCATTTTCCAGTTCGTCATTCCCCATATTTTCAGGGAGTGTTCAGTACCCAGGACCTCTGCTAGCTACCAAACAAGTCCCCAACAGCCATCCTTCTAGAGAGGAAGGCGGACCTCAAACAACTAAGCAAGATGACTCTAGATGTGAGTAGGGCTATGAAGAATATAAACCAAGATGTCTGAGAGACTGGATTGGGGGTCAACGTTAGGTAGGCCGATCAGAGCGTGCCTCTCTGTGAGAGCTGGAAGACATGAGGGAGTCTGAGCCAAGAGGCACTTTGGGGGAGAGAGTTCCAGGCAAAGGGAATCACTAGTGCAAGAGCCCTGAGCAGGAAGGAGTTCCCGTGTTGAAGGCATAGGAGGTGAGCTCACCGGTTTAGGTGGGGTAGCCCACACAGACTACAGCCAGGAATGGAAGACTTCAGGAGGGGAGGACAACATGACATAGCTCATTTCTGATGCTCACCCATCAGCCACAAGTTTCTACCTTTGAAAACGTTGTGATGCTTTTGAATATTAGGTTTGTATAATTTGTGTAACACCACATTGTAGAAACAGCACTGGCTGGCCCGGCTCTGCAACAGACTATGAGGTCTTGGGCAGATCCTGCCCCCTATCTAGACCTCAGTTTTCTGCCATAAAATGGCAAATTTTTGGATGATGATTCCAGCTCCACCTCTGGTTCTGTGGTTGAAACAGTGTGGGACTACCAGTGACCACGAGCCCGAGCTGCCTGCTGGTGCTGTCCTCAGAGCCCACCAGAGGGCGCTGTAGACCACAGCTTAGAGAAGGCTGATTAACTGGGTAGAAATTTGTTCACTGGCCTTCTAAGCCCTGGAACCAGAAGATAGATTAAGTTAATTTTCTTCTAAAATGTAAATGGTTTCTTTAAAAAGATTAAATTCTTTTACTATGGACAAAGGAAGAGAGGGAAGAACATTCCAGGTGTAGGGGCAGCATGTGCAAAGATCCTGTGGAGGGACATGAAAGGTATGAAGGTCAGTGAGGTGGGAGCAGAGTGAGCAAGAAGAGACAAGAAGGAAAGGGTGGGCAGAAACCGGACTCTGCAGGGTCTTGTGGGCCATGTTAAAGCATCTCTGAGCTTTATTTTTAAAGCAGTAGGAACCATTAAAGGGTTTTTAACTGGGCAGGGTGAGAACATCAGATGTGCCTTAGCTTATGTTTATAGCTAGGAATGATTCGCTTGAGGTGCTGGGCACATAGCTGGCACCTGAGGCCTGCAGAGTGAAAAGTCCAGGGCAGCTGGCCCTCAGAGGCCTTCTCAGAGTTACTGATTTCAGGGAGGAAAGGTCCTTCCCCACTGGAGAAGGTGGAAGCACAGGGGGAAATTACATTTCCCATCCATTCTAGCTCCTCCGCTCCCAAGCCCGCAAGCAAGGGTAGAATCCAGGGTATCTAAAGCACCTAGCTGGACACAGAGTGGGAGCTCTGATAGCGGTGGTGGCATACTTGTTCAGAAGCAGGTTTGGAGAATTTGGCAACTTGCCAACAAGTTGGATTCTCTTTCTCTGAACTTTGTTGGAATTGAGGCTTTGGGGTTCCTGGCACTGAGTGAGGGCTCAGTGAGTATTTGAAGAATGGACAAACAGGTGAATAACACAGTTTCAGATTACACTTTAGGCTTTTATTTCCTCCACTCACAGCCCCCAGACCTTCAGAGAGAGTGCTCCTATATCTGTTAACATGCTATATGTTCTTGAGAAAGTCCCTTCCCCTCCCAGGGCCTCAGATTTTCCATGGCAGTGGGGAGAAGAGGAGCAAAGCAGATAAACGACAGCCCGTTCTCTTACAGTTGTACAAATCGTGCATCTGGTATTTTTCAGTAGCCCAGATGTTAAGGATTTATTTCCCAAGCTCAGCTAGGGGATAGGAGTGGGGGCCCCTTCAGTTCTGTTGTTGGCCTCTCCCACCCTATGGCTTCTGGGCTATTGCTGAAGTGGGTCTAGGATTCAGTATCCAATGCTTCCTTCTTGCAGCTGCTCACAGCTCTGCCAGCCTCTGGCCACAAGCAACCGTTTCCTCTTTGTTCACCCTCAGTGCCCGGGCCGCCTGGCTTGGCGATACCTCAGGTCCATGAAGGTGCCCCAGGGAAGTGTGCAATTCTTACCTTCCAATCTGACTTGCTTCAGAGCTGGCAGGGTGACGACCCTTGGTGCGTGTGTGTGTGTACGCGCGCACACACACACACACACACACACACAGCCATAGAAACAAAGGAAAACCTGGTGAACCCTCAGAGAAGCAGGTTTCTTAGCAACTTCGCAGCTTTTGTTCCTGAGCCACTTGGAATTGAAGTGGCATCTGATCTCCTGCCAGCTCCTGCCTGGGGGTGGGAGGAAGGGGATGGCGGGTCTGCCTTTGCTAGAGCTGAGAGCTAAACTCCCCCACCATTGGCCTCCCAGCCTGGGATGCTGAGGCTGGAATCCTGAGGTTGTCCACATTCTGGGCAAAGTCCCTGCCGATGGCATCTTTACAGCTGCAGGACCCCAGGGCTTGGTCATGGAGACAACAAACGCATACTGAAATAGTACTGCGGGCCCATGGCGGTCACGCTGGGTGCCCGTAGTAGTTGGCGCCACCTTTGTCCTCAGCCCTGGAAATACAGAGATGAATAAGGAATAATCTGCCACCTCTTTAGCCTAGTGATGAGGACAAACAATTGTCTGATTACCGCTGCACTGCTTGTGACTTTACCCCAGGCCTCTAGAATGAAACCAAAGCTTCTTAGCCAGGTCCTAACGGTTCTTCAGGGCTGGCGCCTGCCTGCTTCTCCATCACCTCCCCAGCAGGGCTCAGGCCCTCACAGGCCAGGTCTTCCCCACCTCCGGAACCAAGTGGTCCCTCTACTTGGAATGTACTCCCTCTTCTCTGCAGCTTTTTGTCAGAGTTTAGGTCCCAGCTTAGCTCACCTTCGCCCCCAAGACACTTCAGGCCCACCCTGTCAAGAACAGTGCCCCCCCCCCGCGCATCATTCTATCGAGTCACTGTGAACCCGGAATTAGCAAACACTGAACCACGCCCCTAGGGGACGCGCAGGGGTAGAATCCTGCGAGCCTCCGCTCAAAACATTTTCATCAAGCGATCAATACATAACCTTGTTTTATGTGCATTTCTGTTTAAAGACACATTATTTAATATAGGTCATTAATTTGTCAACATCCAACTCAGGGCTAACACTGTAATGCCTCAATGAAATTTACTTAACACACACATGTTCTCCTTAGGCACATCTTAGCGCTTAGGAACACTATACGGCACCTCAGCGCTATGCCTGGGAGGCATTTTAAACCAAAATCACCAACAAAATGCACCAAAAAAAATTGTAAAACATGACACCACATGCCCGCGAAAAGCATACTTCTTTAGAGCATGGACGCTGGACCTCAGCTGGGAACATGCACATTGGCGGACTCCAGTTTTTCGCCATTCTGCGCGTGCGCATGTCCGCGGGTGACCTCCGAGATGCTGCGGGTATCGGTTCTGAGGTTACAAATCCAGTTTGGTGATTAGGCACATTTGCAAATACAACACCAGTGTAATAATAGGAGTACTTTAATTATTTTATTCATTGTTTTGTTGTCTTTCTCTTCCATTTAACTTCAGGAGTACAAGGCTCTCTCTCTAGTCCATCATTTTATCTCTAGCTCTCATCAGAACTGGTTTGGACCTCGGAAATTGCTGAGCTGCTGATGAACACGCCACCTACCTCTGCAATTTTAGTTTTGTGAAATTGATCAATAACTCTTATTATTTATGTCACCATTAGCTGCATATTTAGTTAAGGTCAAAACTAAATAGCTTTCCAGGGCTGACTTTTCCTAACGAAACTCATGAAAGACTGATGTATGAATAAAAAATTGTTCATTTTTTTGATAGACATTAGACCCAGTGACCCAAATATCCAGTAACCCAAATAATTATGTGCAACCTCCTAGTATCAGCTGAATTATTTGTTAGGAGAAGTTTGCTTGGTGATCTAGCGTTAAAGAAGGGAGAAGCAAGGGCACCTGGGTGGCTCAGTGGGTTAAGCATCCAACTTCGGCTCAGGCCATGATCTCACGGTTCATGGGTTCAAGCCCCACATGGGGCTCTGTGCTGACAGCTAGCTCAGAGCTCAGAGCCTGGAGCCTGTTTCAAATTCTGTGTCTCCCTCTCTCTCTGACCCTCCCCTGCTCATGGTGTCTCTCTCTCTCTCTCAGAAAAAAAAAAAAAGAAGGGAGAAGCAGAAAGGTCTTAGGGCTCTTTTGTTTCCCATAAAAGAGCACACATACACCCCACCCCCATACATAATAGGTTTCTGAAAATGTGACTAACGTCCAAAGTAAAAAGTCAAACAAAAAATGTATCCCATCAACAGGACACATTTGCTCCTAAGGAATAAAAAAGGGAATATCAGTTTCTTGTTTCTTTTTTTTTTTTTTTTGCTTGCAGTGTTGTTACTTTATTATTATTTTTTTTACAAATAGTTTATTGTCAAATTAGTTTCCACATAACACCCCGTGCTCATCCCCACAAGTGCCCACCCCCCCCACCCCCCACATCCATCAGTCCTCAGTTTTTGTCAGCATTCAAGAGTCTCTTATGGTTTGCCTCTCTCCCCTTCCCCCACCGTTTCCCCCCTTCTTCTCCCCCTTGTTCCTCCGTCAAGTTCCTCCTAATCCTCCTATATGTGCAAACATATGATATTTGTCCTTCTCTGCCTGACTTATTTCGCTCAGCATAACACCCTCAAGGTCCATCCATGTTGCTACACATGGCCAGATTTCATTCCTTCTCATTGCCATGTAGTATTCCATGGCATAGATAAACCCCATCTTCTTGATCCATTTGTCCGTTGATGGACACTTAGGCTCTTTCCGTGTTTTGGCTATTGTTGAGAGTGCTGCTATGAACATTGGGGTACATGTGCCCCTATGCTTCAGCATTTCTGTATCCCTTGGGTAAATTCCTAGCAGTGCTATTGCTGGGTCATAGGGGAGTTCTATTGTTAGTTTCCTGAGGAACCTCCACACTGTTTTCCAGAGGGGCTGTACCAGTTTACAGGGAATATCAGTTTCAATTACACCTGGATTTTTGGACACAATCTTTGATTATGTATTTCCTACCTTTCCTACTATACCTTCAACTTGATTATTTTTCTTCACTAATCAAAAAACATGCGTAAGGAGATGCCTGGCTGGCTTAGCTGGTGGAACATGCAACTATTGACCTCCAGGTCATGAGTTCAAACCCCACAATGAGCCTAGAGCTTACTTAAAAAAAAAAAAAGGAACATCAAGTAGAGACTGAAGTTTCATTCCTTATAACAAATCTAATGATTTCTACCTTTATATCAATTATAAAGAGTTAATTATACACATACTTCCTTTATTGAAATCTAATTCACCCAGTTATAGTGTATTATTCAATATTCTTAATATATTTACAATGTTGTGCAAGTATCACCACTTCCTAATTCCAGAACATTTTTGTCTCCCCCAAAAGAAGCCCTGGACCCATTAGCAGTCACTCCCCACCCAAGCTCCCCAGTCCCTTAGCCACTGGTAACTACTGATCTGCATGGATTTGCCCTTTCTGAACACTTCGTGTAAATGGCATCATGGAATATGTGGCCATTTGTGTACGGCTTTCACTTAGCATAATGTTTTCAAGGTTCATCCATGTTATGTCAGTCATTCATTCCTTTATATTACAGAATGATAATGTGTCTGGAAATACTACATTTTGTTCAGTTCATCAATTGAAAGACATTTAGGTTGTTTTTAACTTTCAACTATAACGAAAAATGCTGTCTGAGCATTCATGTACTAGTTTTCGTATGAATATACCTTTTCATCTCTCTGGGCAGATATCTAAGAGGAGAATGTCTGGGTCCATGGTAAGTCTACATTTAACTTTTTGAGGAACTGCTAAACTTTTTCCAAGATGGATGCACCATTTTTGCATTCCTACCAGCAGTATGTGGGCTTCAGCTTCTCCATGGGCTCACCAATACTTGCTATTATCTGTCTTCTGTACTATAGCTATCCTAGTGGATATGAAGTAATATCTCATTGTGGTTTTGATTTACATTTCCCTAATGATTAGTGATGTTGACCGTCTTTTGATGTGCTTTTGGCCATCTGTAGACCTTCTCTGGAGAAATATCTATTCGAAACCTTTCCCTCTTTCTACCATCTTTTCGTGCCACCGTTATGCCGTGCATGAATGTCCTGGCAGATGCTCTCAAGAGCATTAACAATGTCAAAAAGAGAGACAAACACCAGGCTCTCACTAGGCCATGCTCCAAAGTCACCTTCCAGTTTCTAACTATGATGCTGAAGCATGGTTACATTGATGAATTTGAAATCATGGATGATCACAGAGCTGGGAAAATTGTTGTGAACCTCATGGACAGGGTAAACATGTGTGATCAGCCCCAGATTGGATGTACAACTAGAAAAATGGCAGAATAATCTGCTCCCGTCCCACCAGTTTGGTTTGGTTTCACTGACAACCTCAGCTGGCATCATGGGCCATGAGGAAGCAAGACATAAACACACTGGAGAGAAAATCCTGGGGTTCTTTTTTCTAGGGATATAATACATGTGTGCAAGTAAAATGCATAAGTGGACTCTGGTGCTTAAAAAAACACACACACAAAAATTTTTAAATAAAAAAAGTTTACCCCTTTTTAATTGGCTTATTTGTCTTTTTACTGTTGAATTATAAGAATGTGTTATATATTCTAAATACAAGTCCCTTATCATATGTATAATTTGCAAACACTTTCACTCATTCTGTAGGCTCTTTTCACTTTCTTAATATACACATACTTCTTATCACTACTCTTGGTACTTTCATTTTTCCATTCACATAATTTTTTTAAGATGAGGTTGATGCAATAAAATAATGAAGCACTTTCCCAATCATTGCTGCACAGATGGATATAGAGACAGCCTGTGTGGAAACTGAACGATTTACAGATCAGCAGCACCACCTTGCCATCCTGCCATGTGATGTCTCCTTCTCTAACACGCAGAAATCTGAACTCGGGTACAAGAGGTGTCAGCATATAATGGATGAAATAGTAACTACCACTTACTGAACACTTACTATGTATGAGACACTATGCTAAGTGCTTTACAATATCGCATTTGATCCTCACAGTAGCCCTTTAAGAGGAGTATTATTATCATCCCATCTTACAGATGAAGAAAACTGAGGCCTACATAGTTCACATAAATTGCCAATGGTCCTACAGCTAGTAAACTGGCAGAGCTGGGATTCAACCCAGAGCCTTTGCTCTTACCCACAGTACCAATAGCTACCATTGGCCAATAGCCAGCACCTGTCAAGTGCCAGGCTGCAGACCAGGGCCAGAGCCGGGGGAAACTTTCATGAGTCTTCAGCGAAGTGAGGAAAATAGTCCAATGTTGTGGATTTTTCATAAAGTTAAATTTATTCCATTTAAATGACTGTCCTTTATTCTGAGATTCTTCCAACTTTTTTGGTATTCCATACTTTCCGTTAAATAACAGTACCAACGGATGGTGTTTTTCTTACTATTGTAAAAGAAATATAGGCACATTATAAAACATCCAATAGGAAAAGAGGTTATAAAATTCAACTTCTGGGGTGCCTCGGTGGCTCATTTGGCTGAGCGTCTGACTCTTGGTGTCGGTTCAGGTAATGGGCCCAGGATCATGGGATCGATCAAGTCCCGCATTGGGCTCTGTGCTGAGCGTGTAGTCTGCTTAAAATTCACTCTTTCTCTCTGCTCCTCTCACTCATGCTTGCTCACTCCCTCTCTCTCAAGTTAAAAAAATTTTTTTTTAATTTTCAGCTTCTCCCTTTCTCCTCTTGACCTGCAGTCCCCACCACAGAGGCAACCACAATTACTAGTTTCTTGTGTTTCCGTAATATGTGTATTTGTGTATAAAAATTTTAAGAAAAACAAATGGAATTCATGCTCCACGTACTGTCTTGTATCTTTTTTATTACTTAATAAATGTCTTGGTAGAGTTGAATATATTCAATTTATTGAAAAGTGTTTACGGAGTCCCTACCCTTGTTAGCTACCAGAGTTGGAGAATTAGTGTTGTAGGCACTGGAGCTACAACAACGAACAAGGCAGACGTGGTCCTTGCCTTCGTGGAGCTTATATTGCAATGGGAGAAACAGCCCCACAAGAAATATAATAATAATAATAAAATAGAATAATTGCATATTGTGATGAATCCTAATAAGAAAAGACACTGAAAAGAAAAGGGCAATGGGCAGGGGCTATTTTTCATGGGAAGAAAAATTCCTTTGACTCAGGGAAGACTCTGTGCAGAGGTGACATTTAAATTAAGACTTGAAGGGGGTGCCTGGGTGGCTCAGTCGGTTGGGTGTCCGACTTCGGCTCAGGTCATAATCTCTCAGTCTGTGAGTTCGAGCCCCACATCAGGCTCTGTGCTGACAGCTCGGAGCCTGGAGCCTGCTTTGGATTCTATGTCTCCATCTCTCTCTGCCCCTCGCCTGCTCACTCTCTGTCTCTCTCAAAAACCAATAAATAAACATTAAAAAATTAAAAAAAGATTAAGACTTGAAGGATGGAGCCAGCTGTGGGAGGAGCAGGCAGAACAGCTTTCCAGGTAGAGGCAACTGCAGATGCAAAGACTCAGAGGAAGGGAGGAGTCTGGCTTATCTGAGGAACTTAAGGAAGAATACCAGAGCTGAGGCATGGGAACAGGGCAAAGAGATGGCAGGAGGCACTGTCAGATGTCAGAATGCACTGGGAAGCTGGTGAGGGGCTTAAAGGGAAGTGGGGCAAGGTCTGGTTTGTACAGATGCTCCATCAGGAAAGAATGGTTTAGGGACCAGCTCAGAAGCCAGTGAAGCATGTTAGACACAAGATGCTGGTGGCCTGGGCTGAACCGCTGGCCACAGGAAATGAAGCAAACGGGACAGATTCTAAATATCTATTGGAAGGAGAAGAAAGTGCCTCGATGATGGCTGGGCTTGGAGTGGGGTGACAGAAGAGAGAATCAAGGGTGGTACAGGCTGCACGGTTTACGGATTCGGTCGTCAGAAACTTTTAACTTGAACATCGTGGTCTGCGATGCCTCTGGAGCAACTAAGCAAAGAACTGGATGTTGTTTTCTGGAGCTGAGAAGAGGTCTCAGCTAGAACTATGGAGTTTGGGGATATCAGCCTGTAATTTTAATTATCTGGAGGTAAACGTGGGGATGGGAAAGAATATTACAGTTACTGAATCAAGTTGCCCATTTTAAAACCTAGCTTTTGTTAAAGCTTTATGTTCAGTTTACAAATCTTGTTATTCCTTTATAAATGTAGTAATTTTTCATATAAAGATAAGAACAATCACTTTCACTTGGTCTTTGATTACTGTTGAATTAATTCTTAAGTTTAGCAGATTCAATCCTCCTTAAACATTTAACAGATTTACAGCTTTAATTAATCAAATTTCCTTAGACATTTCAGATTACAATTACGAATTTAATATGCCTGATTTTCTCAAACACTTTACATGCCCAACAGGGCAGACTTACAAATCTAAAAAGCAAGATCTTTTAAGAACTTAAGTAACTGTTGTGAATTAATTACCTAAAGTTATAAATGTAGCAAAGCAGATTCTCTTGGCCATTTCAACAATCTCTTTTTCTTTTTTCTTTTTTTTAAATTTTTTTAAATATTTTATTTATTTCTGAGAAAGAGACAGCATGAGCAGAGGAGGGTCAGAGAGAGAGACACACACAGAATCTGAATCAGGTTCCAGGCTCTTAGCTGGCTGTGAGCACAGAGCCCGACGCGGGGCTCGAACCCATGAACCATGAGATCATGACCTGAGCCAAAGTCAGATGCTTAACCGAGCCACCCAGGCACCCCACATTTCAACAATCTCAAATTCTACACAAAGCGAAACAAGGATCACAGAACCTTCTCTCTATTTGTTTCTTCATTATCTGACTATTTCATTATGTTTCCTTTCTAGAGTTACAGATTTACTCCCCCAGGAAAAGAATCAGAATTTCTTTTAAAAAAAATTGCCATTTGGAACCAAACTACATAATAACGTGAAGGAGAGCTTATTATAAAATATTCCTTGAAGAAAGACTATAGGATTATATATAAAGGGTAGTTAAAATTAAAAGCATGTGCACCACCCTCCCCACCCCCACAAAAATAGGTATCAGTCTGGGTCCAATTCGGGAGAGAAACCACACAGTAATTTGAACAGAGGAAAGCTAATATAAAGATTTATTAATTACAACAGGGTACAGTAGTAAAAAAGAGTAAAGAGAACTCTAAATACAGGAATAGCAGATAAGGCAGCCACTGGGGGGGGGGCAGGGGGGACAGAGGGGATGCTGAGATAGACAAGCCGTCTAGGAGAAGGCAAAGGCATGGCTCTCCCCTGCTCTAGGGGCAATGCCAGGGGATGCTGGCGCTGAAGAAGCTGTGTGTACCGTAGCAGCCTGGCACTGGATGCAAGTGCCATTTTGAAAAACATCTAAGGGCAAAATATATGTAGGAGAAGTACAGCTCTCATCCATACCAGTCAAATTTGGAGCTAACATCACACACTGCCTTGTACAGATACCCAGCTGTTTTCTGGGTATGTGTCTGAGCTACCCTGCTAGAAGATATTCTCTTTTAGGGCAACGATTATGTTTTATCCTTCTCTTGTGGCCAACCCTGAAATGAGTGTATGTAATATGCTCAATAATTTACTTCTGAATGTATGAACTCTGAGTGAGGCATTCTATTAAACTGTGCCTTTTTTCCCCATTAATTTTCATCCTATGTTTTCCTACTATAAAAGCAATAAGGGGCGCCTGGGTGGCTCAATTGGTTAAGCGTCCGACCTCAGCTCAGGTCACGATATTGTGGTTCATGAGTTTCAGCCCCACGTTGGGTTCTGTCCTGACAGCTCAGAGCCTGGAGCCTGTTGCGGATTCTGTGTCTCCCTCTCTCTCTGCCCCTCCCCTGCTCGTGCTCTGTCTCTCTCTGTCTCAAAAATAAACATTTCTTAAAAATTTTTTAAAAAGCAATAAATGCTTATTGGGGAAAATGCAAAGGCAGACCTTTTGAAAAATATCAACCATATTTCCAATACCCAGAAATAATTGCTATTAGAACATTAGTACTTTGGTATATTTTATATGCACAAATAGTTGATTTTCTTTTTTATTTTTTAACTTATATGTACACACATATCCCATATGCAATTTTAAATCCTGCATTTTTTTTTTGTCTTTATTTTTTATTTTGAGAGACAGAGACAGAGAACAAGCAGGGGAGGGGCAGAAAGAGGGAGACACAGAATCTGAAGGAGGCTCCAGGCTCCAAGCTGTCAGCACAGAGCCCAACACGGGGCTCGAACCCATGAACTGCGAGATCATGACCTGAGCCAGTCAGACGCTTAACCGACTGAGCCACCCAGGTGCCCCTAAATCCTGCATTTTTAAGTTAACATGAATAGAGCACTTCTCCAACCAATCATCAATTCTTTGTTGAAGAGTCAACGATGAATTGTTCTATATAGAAAACATTGGGGCATCTGGGTGGCTCAGTGGGTTAAGTGTCCAACTTTGGCTCAGGTCATGATCTCTCGGTTTGTGAGTATGAGCCCTGCGTTGGGTTCTGTGCTGACAGCTGAGAGCCTGGAGCCTGCTTCGGATTCTGTGTCTCCCTCTCTCTCTGCCCCTCCCCTGCTTATGCTCTGTTTTTCTCTGTCTCAATAATAAATTTTTTAAAAAACATAAAATATATATATAGAAAACATTTACATTGATGTTGAAACTACCTTAAATGCTGAAAAGATCATAAATAACTGCAAAATATCTCATTCTGAAGACGTTAGGTAGTTTACCTAACCACTTCTCTTGTGGAACTTGAGGTTCTTTTTCTATTTTTCTTTTATAAATAATCCTACAATGAACATCGTTGTTTAAATTTTTCTCTGGTGGGCCAATTTCGTGAAATGGCTGTTCTGCATATGAAATTACTAGGCTAGAGGGTACAAATACGTTGAAGGTCACTGAAGAAAATTTAAGATCAGGGGCATCTGCTCCTAAACATGGAAACTGGTAGCTTTCCCTTTTTCATCAGGGCAGAAACTAGAAGCCTCTTCAATGTCAAACCACCTGTACTAACAAAACAGGTTACGCATGCTCACCTAACACTCTCGCCTCCTGAACACTCCCCACCCCGCACTCCCGTCAATGCTACCCATCCCTAAGTGATTGCATTACCGCACGACCCTAGAACCCTGGGCTAGTCCCTTCGGGCCTTTGGCCATCGTTTGTCCCCAAGCTGCACAGCAGAGAGGTGGCCTGACTAGAGGTGCTAAACTAGATTTTCCTAAAGCCCTTCTGAGTGTGTGATGCCCTGGGCACCTAACCCCAAGTTCAAGGGCTTGGTAGCAATCGTGGATAGATCGGGAGGCTTAAAGCAATAGAAGCTACAGTTTACAGAGCTTCAGGGAAGGCTGAAGATACAGCAAGCCTTTCCCCATGCCGAGACTGGCCCTTGATCCTCCACCCCAACCTTTCCTCCCGTCTTCCGCGGTCCCTCTGCTTCCCCGCGGTTCACCCAGTCCATCCTCCAGACCTTATATTGACTTCCGATTCTTCCCAGCCGAGGGGTCACCAAAGCCCCCTCGGGGTCTTCTTCCTCCCTCTCGGCGCCGACCAAGCCAGTCCCAGTCTCCACAGTCTGAGGTGTCCGCCACCCTCCAGCATCCGATTACTTTGCAATACCCGCCATCAGACCCCCCATCATCTCCTCTGCACATCTTTCCACGTATCCGTACCGGCTTGTCCCTCAGTCTTTCCCGCCATGCCTGGCTTTCTGTGCTGTTTCATCCACCCTGTCTCCCATCGGTCTGCGGGTCCTCTGGCCCTGGTCCTTCGGTTTTACCTAATCTGTCCTTCTCATGACAGAACCTCTACCCTCGTCAGGTCCCCCCTCAATGCCCCTCCCTATGTTTGTCCCTCGGCGCCCCCGCCCACGTCTATACTTCTGTACACCCCCAATTGTCCTCCTCCGTTCCAGAATCTGGCCCTCCGTCCAGCCAGGCCCCTGCTCACCATCCCTCCCCGAGCCTGAAGAGTCTGCGGCCCGGTTCCCTCCCGCACCCGGGTAACTCTTCCCTCTTCCACTTTCTCTACTTTGAACCCATCCCAGCAGAGTCCAGGAAGTAGCCAGGCGCCGGGGACTGGCGGCGGAGGCGCCCAATGGAATGAGCCAGCGGCGGCAGTGGCCCCGCCCATAGAGCGAACAAGGCCAATAGTCGTGCGGAGGCGGGACTTCCGCTGTCCCGCGAAGGGCGGGGGAGCGAACTGTTGTGGTGCGGAGCGTTGGGCGGGCGGCGGCCGGGCGGCCCAGGGGCTGCCGCGGGACTCGGGGCGCAGCCGAGCGGCTGCAGGGGTGGGGCGAGCCGGACGCGCCCCGGGGCCCGGGCGCCGCGGGTTCGAGGCCGGGCCCCGCGCGGGGAGGCCGTGCCACCCCGGCGGAGCTGCCCGGCGGCGAGTTTGCCCCGCAGCCGAAAGAAGGCGGGAGCCGGCGGGGGCCCTCGAAACCCCCTGGCAAGCGGGGCCCGGAGTCCCCGGGGAGCGGCTGCTTCCTGGGACGCCTTCCCGGACGCCCCCGCCGAAGGGTAACGGTTCTGGGCCCCCCGCAGAAAGAGCCTCCGGGTGACCCCCGGCGGGGCCCTGCGAGCCGCGGGAGCCGACCCCGGGGCTTCGAGCGGGGAGGAAGGGGCTTTCCGGAGGCGCGGGGCCGGGGTCCGAAGGAGCCGGAGCGCAGCGGAGCGGAGCCGGGCCTCCCGGGCGCGGGGCAGGGCAGCGCCTGGTCTGGAGACGGACTCCGGGACCCTCGGGTGCGGGGGCCTTGGCGACCTGCCCCGCGGGTCGCGCGGCCGCGGAGTGGCCTACTGGGGATCCTCCCGCAGAGGGGCCGGCCCGGGACGGGGAGATGAACGGCTTTAGTACGGAGGAGGACAGCCGCGAAGGGCCCCCTGCCGCCCCCGCCGCCGCCCCGGGCTACGGCCAGAGCTGCTGCCTCATCGAGGACGGCGAGCGCTGCGTCCGGCCCGCGGGCAACGCCTCCTTCAGCAAGAGGGTCCAGAAGAGCATCTCGCAGAAGAAACTCAAGCTGGACATCGACAAGAGCGTGAGTCCACCCCTGCCCTGTCCCCGCCTGGGTCCCCGCGCCCCGCCGCCCTCCGGCCGCTGTCCCCGGCTGAGGACCGGACCTCGGGGCCCTCCCCGTCCTGGGCCTCGCCGCCCTTTATCTGCAAACTGGGTGGGGAGTTGCACTCGGGATTTCAAAGGCCGCTTCAGCGCAGACAGGCTCGGACTGGGATTCTGCCCAAATCCGGGAGATTGGGGGGGCGGGGGAGGAGGGGGGGGACAGGGGAGGGAGCTCCGAGGACCTCTCCTGCCTGGGAAGATTTGACAACAGTTTAGGGCTTGTTGTATTGATTTAGAGCGGGGAGACATGGGTTAATATTGTTGGCCCACGAAGGAGTGTTGGGGAGGGGGCGATAAAGGGACCGGGCTCTTCTTCAACTTCTCTCCCCTCTGAGAACCCTTGTTATTTCTTCAGAGAAGGAAAGGTGGCAGTTACTTCCCCCCTGCCGCGGCCTCGGCTTCTGCAGAGGGTCCCTGAGCTCGCTGCTTTGCATGCAGCTGTGGGGAAATGGGAATTTCAAGGATGTGGCAGAAATCAGGCCAAGACGAGGTCTTGGGAGATGGTGCCTGCAGTCCAAGTGACCGGGAGGAAGAAAATTAATTTTCTTAGGGGAGGGGGCTTCAAGTTTGAATAGAATCGCCCTGTGCTTTGTGCCTCATTTTAGGGAAACTTTTCCTGTGTGGTTTCACCACTTCTAGTTAACAATTCTAAAGATGTGCCTATTGTCAACCAATTAAGAACTTTTTAGTTTGACATCTGTTGCTGCAAGCCTTAAGTGGCTGCCTTGTGATTAGGAATTGGAAATGAGTTAAGGGGGTTTTTAATATTCTGGTAGACCAGCTAAGAGCTCAGGTGGTTTACATCCATGGTCTTTTAGGACCAAAATTCCACTGTTGGGGAAAATCAGAGACGGCTTGTTAAACTGAAAGGGCGCCCACTTTTTCACCTTGGATTTTACAGCTGAAACTGAGGCCTAGAGATAGGAAAGGACAGTGTCAAAGTGTCACAGTGACTGAGAGGCTGGTTAATTTCTTAAACGCATTGTCTGATTTACTTCCAAGCACCATGCATAAGCCTTGATTAAGTGTTAATAAATAAAAAATCTTCCCTGCCCTTTCCTCCAGGCTCTTCCCTCCCACTCCCATTTTCTTTTAACAATTACAATACATATTTGCAACTCTTGAATGGAAAGATGCTATTTTTTAAAAATGGCTGGGAGTGAGTTAATGGCTTTCTTATTACAAATGTCTATTAATGAAGAATAAATGAATGAATGGATGAATGAATGAATGAAGTTCATCTGAGAGCAAACAATTGGCCAGACACTACAGAGGTCCAGACTTGGACACACATTGAAGTGTAATACCTCATTCTAAGGCAACAGTGAATTCATCCTTTTGGAAACACTGCCTACCTTTTATGTAGGTGGTTGGGAGCCTTTACTTGAGCAGCTTATGATAATAATATTTTCCAGTCCTTAAAAAAGAGAAACTTTCAGTTTTTTGAAGCCCTTGGATACCCTGACATCTGAACAATTGTGATGTGGCCGCTGGGGCTCCGTTTACCCAGTGACCCCACTGGAAAAGCCGAGTTGAGCTATGTTGGTGTTTTCACACACACTGTCTACGAGAGGCATCCCGAGCCTGGCAGCAGAGTTCCCCCAGTCACGCTTCTGGATGAGTAGTGTTTCAAGATGGAGTCACTCACAATTTGTTTCAAGGTGGTGGTGGACAATCATTATTTCTGAAGGGGATTCTGTTTCATCCTTACAGGCTTGGGCAGGAATGCAATTCTAAGTAACTGCTGTGTTACAAGAATTTTTAGCTGTTGCAGAAAGTGAAACGGAAAAGAAAAACACGAGAAACTTTGCCACCACCCTCCTTTCTCCACCCCTACCCCCCAAAGGCCATTGAGCTCTGAAGTTTCTGAAAACCACTATGTACTTCAAAATCATTAAGGAGAAATAATGACTGTTTACTTTGTAAAGGGGTCCAGCAGAGAACCTTTTAAAATAATAGCACCGAAAGTCCAACTCAGGCCGTTTAAACTTATTTCATATAGACATTGGCAGTGTTCTATGATCAGTACATAACATGCTTTCAGACGTTCCTCCAATTGACATATTTCTGCTCTATTCTGGAGAAAAGTGAAGTTGAGAACAGTATAAAGGAAATGCTGGGGTAGGAAAGGACCTGTGTGAGGGATCAGAAGGTCTGAGTGACCTTGGCCAGATCATAACTCCATCTGTGTGGCTTCTGTTTATCTCAGTAGAAAATGAGCTCGGGGCCAGTGGGGTTACACGGGTGATTGCTAAGTTCTCTTCCATCCAGGATTCCATTATTCTAGTGTCCTGACCTGAAATCTCCCAGCCACAGCTCAGGAAATCACCTCTGCCACCTGTTCTCCCAAGTGCACTCTACGAATTTGAGGAGCTGCTTAATCTCAGAGTTTACACGTGAAACTAGCTAACATGAAGGCCAGCTTCCTATCAGGGATGGGCAATAGGGTGTGAGGGTGCTTTCTTCCCTGATAAAACCTTGTCCCGTGGTCTGTACATCAACCAGGACGGATTCTTTGGGACAGTGACATGCTGTATCTGAACGTCCCTTGACAGAGTTGACTCTGGCAAAGCTACTCCGGATTTGTAACTATTTGTAACTGGTGGCTTTTGCTGGCCTAAGCTACTTTTAGATGCGAGGGACGGCCTGTGGCGGTGCCACCGCACTTACTGAATACCTGCTGTCTGCAAGACATGGTCACAATATAAACTGAAAAGTACTCATGACCCTCCAACCCAACCACATGAAAGTGATCGTTCATCTGACTAAAAAGCAGTTTTCATTTTTTTTCCCTCTGTGACAAGGCCTGAATTAATTGATTTTGGTTTCCTGTCAGCTTACTTTTCTTGTTAAGAATTTAAGGAATTGGGCACCTGGGTGCCTCAGCCTCTTGCGCATCTGACTTTTGTTTTTGGCTCAGGTCATGATCTCATGGTTCACGAGTTTGAGCCCCGCATCCAGCCTGTTGGGGATTCTCTCCTTCTCTTTCTGCCCCTCCCCTGCTCATGCTCACGTTCTCTCTCTCTCTCTCTCTCTCTCTCTCTCTCTCTCTCTCTCTC